>NC_056748.1:260692201-260889701 GCF_019279795.1 Protopterus annectens | reverse complement strand
AATATCTTTCTAATAAAGTCAATTATGCAGCACTGGAAAATGCTTTACCACAAAAGAATCTCAGACTGGATGCACATTTTAACTACCATCACATTTGCCAGAAATGAAAGGTTTAAAGGTTGCTATGGGTCAAATCCTTCATTATGGATTTATAATCATTATCTGTTATTTTCTTTATAAGAAAATCAAGATACATTACTTTGTGTCTTTACTAGAATGTTATGACCCTCAGCATGTGAAAGCATATAGGAAACAGAACCAATTTTGTTTATTCAGTTTAAGTCCAGAGAGTCTACTACACTACTCAAAAATGTCCAATAGTACTATTATAGCATTTTAAAGGAAATCCATTGAGATGACCCCATCATCTTCAAACAATGTAGAAGATAAATGTTACTGATATGAAATATTAATAGAATAGAAATCATAACTTTGTATAACATAGGCTGAGAACATTTCTATGGCCAAGATAAATAAGAGGGGTGAAAGAAGACAACCCCATCTGGTGCCTCTCCTCAGTTCATGTGGTTCAGAGGCAATGCTATTAGCAACTAATTGCACCAGAGGTTTTTTGTACAGCCTCTCACATCTCTCCACAAACACCTTCTTAATCCCAAAATCTGATATGGCAATCCGGAGAAAAGGCCATGGCAGTGAGTCAAAGGCTTTTTGTGATTTATGAAAAGTGCCTGCATGGGAACATGCTTGCACTATTGTTTAATTGTATTTACCCAAACTTGGATTAAGTCTTGCTCTCCCATCCTGTTTTACACAAGTCCTTGTTAAGATCGGTGAACTAATTTATTGAGGATTTTTTTCTAAACGTTTAGCTAATGTTATAGCATAAATATTTATTTTAAGTAAACTAGTGATATTGACTTAGCATTATAGCTAGTAATCAGATTATTTCTTAATCCTAGATAAACAGGACATTTGAGGTCAACCGAGCAGCATAGAGAAATTTACTAATTCCTCCCAAATCC
Organism: Protopterus annectens; assembly: GCF_019279795.1. NCBI lineage: Eukaryota > Metazoa > Chordata > Ceratodontiformes > Protopteridae > Protopterus > Protopterus annectens. The sequence continues at coordinate 260,888,718 of NC_056748.1, read as the reverse complement.
TTACACAGCTGTGGTCTTAGTACATCTATAAAATTTTAAACAATTAAGCTATAGGGCATCAGGTACCAAGACTTAGCATATAAGCAGTTGATTAATGTTATGATAGACTTCCTGTAAACTAAAAGGAGTTTAATCTGCTATAGTTCTTTCATGTTTACTTGAAAAAGATTGGCCTTACTAAAAAAAAAAAAAAAAAAAAAAAAAAAAAAAAACTCTGTCCCGTGGGAATAACAGACCATTTGAGAAGAGCATAGAGACTGAAAGAACTCTCACAAGACTCAATTTAGTCTTAAAATATTGAAATTGACTTATCTTGAGTCAAATGTGACAGTAGAGGTTGTCATCTCCCAGAGCATTTCTTTTAAATTTTCTTTAACCTGTAAGCTATAGGTTTTGGAGTGGAGAGTCCTTTGTGTCATGAAAATAGTCCCATCTCTCCCACTTTGTGTGAATGAAATTAAATTGCAAGGCTTTGTATTTTTTCTTTTTCATGGTGTATAGTGTGATTATCTTCTTACTTTTAGGATGAAAATCCTTGGAATTTTTTCTCCAAAATGACAATTTCCTGTTTTAGCCTATAAATGTTGTCTGTCACAAACCCCGTTTTCTTTCTCATTCAATTAAAAATTTCCCACTTTGCTTGAATCCCTCTTTGCCAGTTACTTTGTTCTCCTAGTACCATTGTATATGAATTTTCATCTCTTCCTTCCTCACTTCCTCACTCTCCTTTTCAGGAGTAGAATATCTTGCGCTTGAAAATAAGGAGTATCAACATCTAGCAGTTCAAGTAAATCTCCATTATGGTATAAAAATGAGTTGGATTCAGCATCTGCTGTACCAGCCATGTCTGAGGAGGAAGTATGACCCTTTACTTCTCATAGTCTGTAGGCAGGAAGGGATCCTAGTCTTTATGACCTTCAGAGATGACAACTGAGGCCCGGTGAGAAGATGGAACCTTAAGCTATGTGAAAAAAAATATTTCCAGAATAGTGGTAAGAGACAGTCCTGAAGGAACTCATAAAAGTCCTCTTGTATAATGTAGCTGTCAAGAAAGGATAGAGTCATTAACAGCTACTGACACCAAAGCTATTTAGGCAAACAATTACCATAATGTCTGATAGCCATGTTCTGGCAGGCCATCTGGAGATAGATGAAACCAAAGGAAGAGTTTTTGTATAGATTTTGTTGACTGTGTGTTACTTAAGAGTGGAAAAGATTTACACTGAGTGCCCTGAATGTTAACTTACAACCATTAAACTGGATCTTTGTAATTTTTTAATTCCTATGCTCATAATCAAGCTCCCATTTGAGAGGATTGCAAGAGATACAGTGGGGCAATTGGTCAGGTACAATGGTATATACCATTATATTCTGATGGTGCTGGACATTGCCATCTGATTCATCAAAGCAATACCTCTTAGAAAAGTCAGTTCCAGAGCAAACAACAAGGTACTAATTTTATTGTTTTCTTGGGTAGGAACAGCTAAGGAAATGTTGACAAACCTGAGGACCTTCTTTATGTCAAATGTTATGAAATATCTATGCCAGAGCTTTCAGGTTAAACAACTAAGGACATCAGTGAATTAGATAATCCTGTGATTGGCCTCTACCATGTGAGCCCTTTCCAAAATGTAATGCTAGCCCAATGTCATTGTCTGCCATCTCTTATACCATAATCCCTGAAGTTGCAGGTATATCAGACTGGGAGTGCGGACATTTAGTCTCCATCAGCTACACTCAAGCAGAAGTGAGAAATAACAATGGCCAGTTAACCTTATCTGCTGTTTTGGTGCTTGCTCAAAACCACCGTCTGCACCTCTTACACTATAGCCCCCCCCCGGAAAAACAGGGTGTCAGACTGTGAACACAGACGTATAGACTTCAAAAGCAGAACTCGGGTAGAACTGTGAGATAGCAACAGCCAGCCAACTTTAACTGATGTGTAGGTTATTTTGAAAAAAATGACCATGTGAGCTCACAGAGGTAAAATACATCATGCAAACTTAGTGTTAAAATAAAATACTAATGTCAATTATTTTTAAGACTATAATTTCAGCCTGAAAGTTGCCACTCTACCCTAAAAGTAATGTGTTGTTCAGGTCTAAAATCTCTACCTAAGGGTATTTTCCCAGGAAATACTCCCCCAACACCATAAATTTTACCCCTGCCTATTTTTTCATACCATTTCCTCTCTCCTACACATACAAAACAAATTTTGATTCTCACCTATCCCTTTTCCCTCAGGTTAAAAGTTTCTTCCTACAGTACAAGTAATAAGATTTTTCTCTTCTTATAAAATATTGTTGAAAACCATTCACCTATTTTTATTCTTGGAGGACATTTCGCTGATTTTCTCTGCAACAAACAAAACAACCCTGAGAGAGAGAGAGAGAGAGAGAGAAGAAGAGAGAGAGAGAGAGAGAGAAAGAGAGGGAAAGAGAGAGAGAGAGTGGGCCCTACTCCCTTTGCCCTTGCTATGCTCAGGCACACTTCCCTCTCCTACCCCTAGCCCCAATCCCACCCATCAACATTTCCTCTAAACTTATATACAGTAAGCTCCTCCTCTCCCTTCTACCTAACCAATAAAATATAGTCAAATGATAGTTCTCACCTAAACCCAAAACACAGTCCAGCTTACCCCACCACTTACATTTCGAGACCTCAGTCCCTTCCCATCCAGTCCACCGACTTCTCCATTCAGTCTTTCTCTCTCTCCACCCATAACCTCATTTCCTTTTCTGTCAACTAGTATATCTACTCTCATTTCTTTCCAGCCAATCAACAGTCTTTACCACCTGTCAATCTATTTCCTCCCCACAACCTCGCTTCCTTTCTTTTCTCTCAATATATCTGCTAACCTGTCTCTATTCCAATTCATTTCTCTCAAACAAACTGACTACCTTTCCAATTAACCACCTCTCCTCCCCGAACCCCTTTCTCTCCTCTATCCTTCTCTTCAACTGACCACTTTTCCCAGTCTACACTCAACCTCTATCCATTTTTATCCCTGTATAAACTTACTACATGTTATTTCTACCTCTTACAAGTGGTAACTCTGCTACTTTTTCTCTGCTCTTTCCACAATTCTATTTCATTGTATAACTCTGTTCCCCTTTACTAACCATTACAGTCTAGATTCTACTGCTGTATCACTCTCTACTAACCACTATAGTACAACAGATCAACAGTCAAATAGTCCATCCATCAATCCTCAACCCATTTTCCCATTTTGCACATGGGATTGGGGTGTCACTTCAGCAGTGAAAATAATTTCAAGCTAAGGTTTACACCACCAGGTGGCTAGCCCTGCCATGGTAGTTCATTCATACCATTCACTCACACACACACACACACACACACACACACACACACACACACACACACACACACACACACACACTCTCACCTACAGCCAATTTAGAGTGTCCAATTCACCTACTGCATGTCTTTTGACTGTGGGAGAAAATTGGACCACCTAGAGGAAACCCACGTGACTGTAGGAAGAACATACAGTCTCTGCACAAAAGACACCCAGATAGTCATCACTACTTTTATCCTCTCCAATACCAATAATAATCTCTTCAGTCCACTCCATCTGTCTCCTCTGCACTCCTCCTTCAATACAAGGTTAGCCACCCAGAGTGCCGCTGCTCTTTGCATTTACTGCCATATTTCTTATACTACTAACATGTTACATGCTACCATCACACTTTCCACATTCACAACTAGGCTTACATAACCTTATGCACTCAAGGCCTAAGCAGGACAATAAGTTTCCTCCAGTTTGTATAACATCTTTTGTAACCACATTTCAGAAAGAAATACCAGTGATTATGCACCTCATATCATAAGCTAGGGTCAAGGTACAGAACCAAATGTAAAGGACTCTTACATATCCATCACAAAATACCAGTCCTAAAATTAAGTGGAAACATTTACTCCAATACAGGTCCAATAAACTTTCCAGACAATTCCTTCATCTTCCTTAAACCTTCCTCCTCTTCCAGCACATCACACCCCATAAAACCTACACACCTTCTTTAACATAAACTTCAGAAGAATATGTAATAAAAAAGTGAACTAGAATTCCATGTGTCATTAGCTTTCTACTCTCCAGACATACCAACGATAACTGAAGCATGACTAAATAAGACATAAAAATAAATAAATCAAACCCCCAAAATACTCAGATTAAATAGAAAAAATACAGAAAAAGAGGAGACTCGCCAGCTTTATGAGTATTGTCTGTAAAGCCACCATGGAGAGTATCATCAGTGACCTCATTAATCACAGCCTGAATATTTTGATCAAGCTTGATCAGCAGCAGTTTGGTTTTGTAAAGGGTAGGTGTTGCCTGCTAAATCTTATAAGCCACACAGGCAGTGGACAGTGACTGCACTGTCCATGCTCCCTACCCATATCTAGTGAAAGTGTTTGACACCATACCACATGATGGAATTGTAAATAAGCTAATACCCTTAGACATTATTCCATATGATGTTAGCAAACTGGCTTAGAGACATAACACACATTGTCAGAATCAATGACACTTCCTCCGTCAGGGAAGAGATGGCCATTGCTGTCCCCCAGATATTTGTGCTACTATGTGGCATTTAGAGCTCAGACCTTAGAACTGATTGCAAAGATCCCTGTTTGTGACTGTAAGCTGGATGTAGTTGTCAAGAAATTCCAAGGTACTTTTACCATTCAAGATGAATTCACTTGAGATGCATTGAAAAAGGTCAAACTAAATCCAAGAAAACCAGTATCATTAACCTTCAGGTTATAACATACTACCTGCTGTAGTGGACCTGAGCACATGGGTTGAGGATGACTTCTTTTCCTTTGATCACCCTATGAAGAATAGTTTTCTTTATCTCACACAACTGTTTGCCAAAGGTATATCTTCTAAAAAAAAAAAGATTTTATTGCCCTAGATAGAACCATTATAGAATATATTGTACATTTTGGCATGCATCTTACTAGCTACATTAAGAAACTCAAAAAAAAAAAAAAATCAGGTTTCTAACAAAAAAGATATCTGGCCTCAAAAGTCTGACCTAGACAATTTCTGTCTCTGTACTTACTCCATGTTGTATGGGCTCCTGAGTGTTCATCTGTGCTTTTCCTACCATTCCCTCAGGGATCCCATTATCCTTAAACATTTTTTTTGATAAGTCAAATAGTGCAACTAAAACTAGAGCAAGAGATCAAAACCTACATCAGGAGAAAAATAAAACTAAACAGAAAGAGAGAGGGTTGGGTGGGAGACAGACAGTTTAATCACTTAGCACCTCCACTCACTCTGGAATAGGTTCCCCCAACATGTCAAGTGGTATGATTTCCTATCATCCTTCAGGTATAGCTTCGGCTATAGGATAGTTCTCTTATACAAACACTAGGACTTATAGGCTTTGCCCTTTTGCAAAGGGGTGATAGAGCCCGAGGGTAATTATTGCCAAGACACTCATTGTCTCTGGTCATATTGCCTTGTATATCCTGTCATCCTATGATGCTATGGACATAACACCTATTAGTTCTATCCAGTTTGCAACCCATTTTTCAAAGCCTCCTTTATACCACAAATGATGAAAAACATTGCACCACTCTGAAATTCACTTGCAGCTCCATCAGAATAAAATGTTTAACTCAGATCTCACATAGGTGCCAACAACCTTGCCACCACCACTCAAGGTTAATATAAAATGACTAACATTACACTGCCTGAACCACCAACCACTATCAAACAAAATCTCTGTTACACAAACTGAGAGCAGACTCCACCAATGGCCTAGTCAAATGCAAACATGAAGTCACTGCCATGCCAGAATCCACCAACAAGAAGTACAAAACCTGTAGCCTGTGCACATAAAAATTAAAGTTCCACTTTACCAGTTAGATATAACAAGCTCCAGTAATTATGAACGTATAATGAAAAAAAAAAAAACTGTCACAACAGCTACCTTAAAAAAACACTTAGGCTCTAAGTCAAACCAAATAGGTAACCATGTGAAATGTCCCAAACTGAAATTTGAAATTACACAGACAATGAATGGTCAAAAGATCAGACTTACATATACTAACTCCAAGATGCCATTTCTCAGAATATTCCCTTTCCTCCAAGGTATGGTGATTTCAAAGTTGGTATATGTACGTTCGAGAGGAGAGGTGTAAAGGAAAACAGTGATTTTCAAGTTTCGCTTTTCTCCTGTGTTTTCGGTCTTTTGTTTTTTGGTTTGCAGACATTTCAAAATGGAGCCTGCTTAAAATCCATCCAAATGAATTACAGCAGTGAAGACATTGTTAACACAGGAAAACGCACCTCCATGTCAAACAGCACTGCAACAACTATCACTACTATATAAACTTTATAAATAACAAACACTATGTAAAGGACAAGCAACAGAAACTAGACCTATTGCTCTTAGGTATCATAATTAAACATAATATAAACCTCCTTTGTCTCCATCCCAGCACCCCTTACTTCATTCATTTTTCCTACCACTGATCCCTCCTGTCTACTTCCTTCTCTTCCTAACCCTTATAGACCTAGCATTGAACCAGACAAGAGCATTCAGGTACTCTCGCAGCCTACCTTAATATCATACCACAACTTATATCTTCAACAGTATTCACTGACTTTGCTGATTCCTGCAACAGGACTCTTATAGCCTGTCGCTCAGCTATTACACCTCCTAAACGTATGAAAAGTTTAAGTACCTAGTCTCTAATTAATTCCTATATCTGCTTTGCACCCACTGCATGAAGTGTCCTATATACATTTTGCTAGATGAAAACTACTCATATGGAATGTTCTCATGTATATACTCTGTATTGCTTGTATAATATCTTTGATTTGAGAATGATTACTTATATACTGTTTTTTTCACCAATCGTATAAGCTGCCAATAATATGTACTAAACGTCTTTATTAATGTAAATTGTGTATCGTATGTGAAATGTCTTATATGTGGAGCTTTTGCCCCCTGGACTCTACTGAAAATGGACACTTCTGACCCAGCTGGACCATCCCATTAAACAAATGCAAATAAATAAATAAATAAATAAATACATTTTAACATTACTTACGTGATTAAAAATTGCACATTAAATAAAGCAGTTACTGATCTATTTAAGCTTAAACTGCCTATTTAAAGCTAACTGTTTTTACCTTGCAAAACATATTATATAACTCCTAATCAGTCAAACAAATTATACTATACTTCAACCTGATAACAAATTTGCTGTTAACAAAGCAGCCTGTTTTCCATGAACTCATCTCTATCTAGGTCTGGTGAAATGGATGAAGCTCACTGCTAAAACTACTACCTTGTTTACTTTGATCAAATAAAGACAGGTCAGACAAATAAACGATAGGTTATGTAAAGCCTATATTACCTGTCTACCATTCACTGTCTTACTACCACCTGTGACTGTCTAGGTAAGCTCGTCATTAGATCCTTTTCAGCCACGACCCAAGGGCAAAAATAAAACAGCATATAAAACAGTAACATGAAAAATATAGACAGCATTAATAAGATAGTTTGAGAAGCAAATGTATACTGTTGGAATGCTAAGCATACCTCTCAACTGTCCAGATTTTCACAGAATGTCCAGATTTTTGCCTCATATCTTTGGTATGCTCCTCATAAAAAATGTGTGATTTTCTGGACATTCTGTGACAAATCAGTGAGGACTGAGTTCACTAAATAAAGAGAGGCATTTCAGTTTCAGACTTAATATCCTTCAGAAATACATGGTAACACAAAATCTTTTATTCTAGCAAGTTTCTATGTTTATAAGTGAAATATTTAAAATTTGTCCCTATTCTCGGGGCATTTCCCCCCATTATTTTTGGCTTTGTCCAGATGTTTTGTGCTAAGAGGTTGAGAACTATGATGCTAAGTATTACCTAAAGATAACTGTCGGGTATTAATAATGTATAACAGTAACAAGTTTTGGTGCAAGTATATTAGGTATAAGCACTTTGTAAAAAAATGACAAAACTGGAATTTTCAATGTAGTGAATATGTAGAAAGAATTTAATAGACACAGTTAGTATAATGGTTAAGGTCTTACTTCCCATGCGCAAGGTACAAGTTTTGAGCCTGACATCCAGCTAATGCCTGTGTGGAGTTTGCATGTTCTCCCTGTGTCTCTGTGGAGTTCTTTTCACCTTCCATGAACATGCTTGGGGTTTCTAACTCATACACATCCAAAATTGGTTTGTGGGCAACATCACAAATTCTAGATGGTACCTAGAGATGAGAGAGTTTTATACACCAACTGGTTTGAGCATCAACTGTGGTGTACAGTATCCTTAGGATAAAAGAACATGTATAACCACTTGTTAGGGCTAACCACTTGATGGTGTAAAAATTGGATCTCAGTGATCTCGTCACAGTAACTAATGTCACTAAAGATAGGCACGGGTATTGTCTGTGATAAATATGATGAATACCCGGCCTACTCCAAACTATGACAGACACCCATGCTAATGGTGGGAGAAGTTCACATGCCCCTATTGGCCAATGTGCCTGTCATAATGCCCAGCAACCCTTGTTCAAAGCCAGTGTCTACTTGCTCAACTTGGGCTTAGGTTACCTAGGATACCTGTGATACATGGGATATCTCTGTTGAGCAAAAGCTGGATGTAAAACCAATCAGGCTGCGAAAAATGAACTAAGGATTGCTGCACTACACAATATAGGTTCATGGACAGGACACAGCTTGAAAGCATGAGATAGTAAGTAAGAGGCTGGAAATCCTCTGTATCCAGGATCCAAGATGGAAGGGCAGTGCAGAAAAGCCATTTGGCTTTGGGTCCAGACTGTACTATGCAGGGGGTGGATGAATAAAATGGAACTGTGGCAAGTGACAGGATTCAGAAGACAGGTAGAGATGTCATCAAAATTATTGATATACACATAGCAGCCAGACTCCAGTGTAAGGATATGGCACTGCTCATAATCTCAGTATATGAACAGTATATGCCCCCCCCCCCCACTATCACTATTCTATTGTGGGACATGTACCATTCATAATCTCAGTATATTCCCCCAGCAGAAATGTGATAGTGAAGAAAAGAGTGCACTAAAACAGCAGTTGTCGGATTTACTAGATAAAGCTAAAGCAAGACAACATGAGTAGGTGTTGATAATGGTGGACCAAAATGCACATATTGTGATGAAAAGAATAGGGTATGAGGACTGCCTGCATCCACATGGTTGGAGCAACAGAAGTAAAGAAGGAAAGATCATTCTAGACTTCAGTTTGGCAAATGTCTTCATAGTGGCCAACACATGGGTCAGCAAGACAGACAGCCACAAGATCACATACAAGAGTGGCCAACACATGACTCAGACTTTCATCTAGTCACAGGCATTGTGGTAGAACTAGTGACTGCAAACTCACCCCCATTGAAACAGTTGACCCACAGCATAAAACACTGGTGGCCACAGTCATTTGCATGCAAAGAAGGCTCTAAGGTCAACAGGAACAAAGCTGAATACCTGGAAGTTGACTGATGAGAAAGTACAGGAGTTCAAAGAAATATTCTATCACCTCTGAAAGAAGAGGAAACAGGTGGGGTTGAAGAAGAATAGCAGCACCTCAACACAACTTGTGTAAAGACTATGGAACAGGTATGTTGCCAAGCCAGGTATGGAAATAAGGTAAATGAAGAAAGCTGGTTGTGGAATGCAGAACTCTGACAAAAAGTACAGGACAAAGTGGCAGAAAGAAATGATGGACCAAACTAAGGGGGTAAGAGAACAACTGCAATAGTAAAGAACAAGACATCGTAGGCACTTTACCATCTTTTGGAAAGTGACTCAGTGGACTGAGGTATATGGCACAATTCTGAGAGTAGAGCAAGCATATGGCAAGATTCCAGGAAAGTTGATTTGGACAGGACTGTGATGGTTTGAAGTCCAGAAACATTGGTAAAATTAGTGTAGGTTATATATAAGGAACCAATAATGCAAATATGTATCGTGTTTGGATTCACAGAGGGGTTTCCAGTGGGAGTGGGTATACATCAGGGTTCAGGTCTGAACCCACTGCTGCTCATACCATTGATGGATTACATTAACACACTGGTTATTGGGGACATATCAACAAAGCTGCAGTATGCCGATGATGTGGCATTACATGCAGGTTCTGATTAAGAATGTCAGCAGATGGCAGGTGAATGGAGTGCAAAACTGAAGGCACATGGGATGAAACTGAGTACAGTTAAGACAGTTGTAATAACAGCAAATAGGAGAGTTCAGAAGAAACTGGAACCTGAGAAAGAAAAAAAATAGGGGAACAGACTTGCAGCTTCTGGTATCTGGGAGGGGTGCACAACTACAACAGGACTTGTAGTAACAAAGACCAACAGGTGGATTAGTGGTAGAAAGTTTTATTCTTTGCTTTCATCTACAAAAGACTTCATCAGAATAATGGACAAACAAACCAAACCTTTTATAGCAAGTCACATCAATTAAAATTGAACAATAAGATTAACTTTTCAATTGATCAATTAAAAAAACTCTGAAAATAAGGTTAAAAATACACCACATAAAAATCTAAAACATTCCATACCACTATTTATTTCAAAAATAAATAACATATATCTATTTGTAAAGAAAGTTCAACAACTCCAATACCGAAAAGAACAGGAACTTCCCAAAGAAACTCGTGCACGAAAGGATGTAAATTCTTTTCTTTTATTCCACAATCCTAAAACAGTTAAGCGCTTTCAACTGGAGAAGACTGGGTTCCAGTTGAAAGTGCTTAACTGTTTTAGGATTGTGGAATAAAAGAAAAGAATTTACATCCTTTCGTGCACGAGTTTCTTTGGGAAGTTCCTGTTCTTTTCGGTATTGGAGTTATATATCTATTTGTCCCAAATTTATTAAATTTCAACCTTTTGTTTTTCAAAAAAAAAAAAACATTTGAGGTTAATTGCCTCATTCAACCCAGGGGGGGCTTGTCTGCTCTTAATTACACCTGCCAAAGTGTTTCCTTTTGACAATCATACTCCTATAATTTCCCCCTCTAAGTTCCTTTAGCACTTATTCAAGAATGCAAAATAAAACATTTTTACTCTCCTTGCACACTAAACTGTGTTTAAATAAAGCATTATTCCGGTCCTTAAACTTCATAGAATATAAATGTAGATTATAAATTTTACCAGTCTGATTAACTAACTGTTCGATTGTGAACTCGCCTTTCTATAAATAAAAAGAGGAGAGCAGAACACTTTGGAAGCTGCTGATGAGAACAAGAAGAAAGGTAAGTAAGTTCACAATTGGACAGTTAGTTAATCATACTGATAACATTTATAATCTATCAAAAACTTGTTTTTCAGACAATCAGTTATATGTTTTAAGTTTAATGCTGAATTTTGTGCCTACGAGGAGGATGGATTTAGACAAAACATTGTTAGAACTGAAGTTGTTTTGCTGTAAATTGAACATAAAATATATATTTCATTATTTTAAGTTGTCTAAAAAGAAATTTAGTAAGCCTAGTATTTTACCGGAGATTTGAACAACACCATTAAGGTCTTTGAAAATTGCTGTGAAAAGAATTTGAGGAAATTATTTGAAAATCTTCTCTTTTGACTGTTTCCATTAGGGGTCACCACAGCGGATCATCTGTTTCCATTTCTTCCTGTCTTCTGCATCTTGCTCTGTCACACCAACCACCTGCATGTCCTCTCTCACCACATCCATAAACCTTATCTTAGGCCTTCCTCTTTTCCTCTTACCTGGTAGCTCCATCCTTAGCATCCTTTTCCCAATATACCCAGCATCCCTCCTCAGTACATGTCCAAAACCAGTGCAATCTCTCCTCTCTGACTTTGTCTCCAAACCGTCCAACCTGAGCTAACCCTCTAATATACTGATTCCTAATCCTGTATATCCATATCACACCCAGTGCAAATTTTAACATCTTTAACTCTGCCACTTCCAGCTCTGACTCCTGCCTTTTTGTCAATGCCACTGTCTCCAACCCATACAACATAATAAAGCTACAACATTTTTTTTACTCTTAGTTTCACAACAGTAAGCATTAAGAGAGCTATGTAGTTTTTCTGATCTTAGATTTATGAATGTCGATAAGGGTGGGGGTTTGGTGATCATGCAACAGTCAAATTATATTAAGGCTATGAAAAACATGTTAAATAACTCTGCTGAATACTTATTAGTATTTTTATTTTTTATATATACTTTATTTTTTTAATGTATATGAAAGCTATAAAATATTTCTTCCTATTTGTATGAATTGATGGAAGGTTCCATTAGCCTTGATGTACACAAATTTATGTTGGTGGATAATCCAGTCCTAGGTTCTTTATTTAGAATATCTAAAATTCACAAAGACTGTACCAATCCATCCTTTTGGCTAATAGTTTCAGCACCTAATTATGTAACAAAATGTATTTCCTTATTTCTTAATCATTTGTTGAACCCAGTAGTTCAAAGAATGAATTCATATATAAAGGACTCCTGGGATTTTTTAGATAACTTCAGGACATTTAACCTTGAATAAATCTTTAGCAGTAATAACAACTATATTTCTACTGTCAGAATTTGGTTATTGTTCAGAAGTATCCTACATGATATGGGGGTAGAGTATGTAAGGGAGTATTTTGTAGAATAGACAATTTTTCAAACAATGACATATATGCTTGTTGTAGTCTTTTGAACAGTATGCTAAACAACAATTACTTTTTTGTTTAACAAAAAAGTTTACAATCGAGTTAAGGGGTAGCAATGAGGTTAGCAGCAGCCCCGGCCTATACCAATGTTGTTCTTGGATGGTGGGAACATCTAATACTGGCTCCCATTGTGCCTTTGTACAAAATAATCTTTTATGTAAGGTTTGTTGATGATTTATTTTTTTTGTAATTGAAGGTAATAGTGACAAAGCCTTTAAATTTTTAGACACAATCAATTCCAAATATGAATTTTTGCAATTTGCTTTAGGGAATCAAGGTGATGTTGTTGTTATTTTTTTTGGACGTAACAATTACTTGGGATATTACAGAACAAAGGTTTGACAGTGAAGTCTTTAGAAAAGATACATTTGTTAACAGTTACTTACATTATTCTAGTAATCACCCTGGCTTCATCACGAATACGAAGCCAGTTTATTAGAGCCTCGAAGATTACAACAAATGATTGTACATCTGAGAAGGAAATCAAATTTATTTCCATGTTATTTTTACAAATAGGTTATAAAAGGGAGATGTTAAACATAACAGCTAATGAAATTCATACCAGAAGGGCTACTGTCTTTCAAGCCATCCTAAATATGGAGTAAACATAAAAAGGAAGGAAGTGTGTGATGAATTAATAGATCATAGTATAGCTTGTTGTTTAGATATGATCCTAGATAGCTCTAGTATTGCCTCAATTATTAAGAGAAACTGAGGCATCTTACAGGGTAATTTGGACCTTGTTATAGTTCTGGGGGATATTCCTAGGTTTATATTTAAAAACAGTTATAATTTAAAAAGACTTTTACAAAATTATTCTGCTAAGGTTATTTCACTAAGGTCATTTTCCAACAAGAATAAAGGAATGTATAGGTGTGGGACTTGTTCTGCTTGTAGGTATGTTTTGTATGGTCCTTTTGTAAATTTGAATGATTTAGATAAAACCATAGCTATTTCCAGTGTTTTTATCTGTAAAACCAAAGGTATTGCATATATTAGTGTTTGCTCTTACTGTGAATGTTTTTGTGTAGGAATATCTACAAGAAGTTAAGAAGAACATATTAAAAAACATTTATATTCTATAAAGTTTAAGGACCAGAATAATGCTTTATTTAAACACAGTTTAGCGTATACGTAGAGTAAAAAGTTTTTATTCTCCATTCTTAAACAAGTGTCAAAGGATCTTAGAAGGGGAAATAATAGGGGTATGGTTGAGCAAAAAGAAAAACTTTGACAAGTGAAATTAAGAGCAGGCAAGCCCCCTAGGTTAAATGAGACAATTAACCGCAAATATTTTTTTGAAAAGCAAAAGGTTGAAAATTAATAAATTTGGCAGGGGCAAACAGAGATGTATTATTTACTTTTAAAATAAATATTGGTATGGAATGTTTTAGATTTTCATGTGGTGTATTTTTTAAGCTTATTTTCAGAGTTTTTTAATTGAGTAACTAAAAAGTTAATCTTATTGGTCAATTTTAATTGATGTAACTTGTTATAAAAGGTTTGGTTTGAGTTTGTACTTTGTTCTGAGGAAGTCTTTTGTAGGCAAAAGTGGAGAATAAAACTTTCTGCCACTAATCCAGCTGTTGGTCTTTGTTACTACAAGTCCTGGTGGAGTTTTGTTTATTTGATGTGTTTTTTTTTCTGTATATTTGTCTGGGATAGTATTGTTTTTTTGTTTTATCTGGGAGGGGTGGTTAAAGAGAAGGAAAAGCTAAATGAAGAGGTCAAAGCTAGAATCAAAGGGGCTGCAGTCAACTGGGATAGAGTATCAGGTGTAGTGTGTGACAGAAAATGTCAAAGAAGCTGAAAAGCAAGGTGTGCAAAACAGTGGTGCAACCAGTACTGCTGCATGTTACAGAATCCTGGGCAGTGAAGGTAGAGCTGTTGAGGAAGCAGGATGCACACTGTGGGACAGACAAAGAAACAAGGACATCAGAGCAGATGTCCTAGTAGCTTCAATTACAGAGAATGTCAAAGAGAACAATTACCATGGCTCAGTTAAATGTGCAGGTAAGTAGAAGACAATATGGTGAAGAAGATTTGGGACAGACAGGAAGAAGGCAAAAGGAAATGAAGGTATCCAGCAAAGAGATGGATGGATTGTATGGCAGAAGACCTGTGAGGGTCAGATATGGCTGTTGATGATGATAGGAGAGTGGCATTGAACTGAGAGAGAGGATGACAATTGATATGACACCCCAAACCCATGTGGAAAAATGGGGAAAAGGAGTTGGTGATGATGGTGATGAAGAGAAATAGGAAGGGTCTACTTTTGGAAGTTGGAGTGAGATAGAATGTGAGTTAAAGTCTCAAAAGCAAGAATATTCAGCCTCATTTTGAAAGTGAGCCTTCAAAGTTTTTTTGAATTTTAATAAGGATTGGAAATTCTTTAATTGTGTTGGTAAGCAGTTTCAGGTCACAGGACCAACCTGTGAAAGCTCTTTCAACTATTATAGTTTTGAATGGTGGTATAAGAAGAGTGGAAGTATAGAACTGGTAGGCCATTTTCATGTTTTGGAATCAGGACTTTTCTAGTAATAGCAGTCCAAGTGGATGGACAGAAAAAAGAGTGAGATCATATAGCAAAGTCAGAAATGGAGTTTATGATTAAGTCTTTATGAGTTTTGAAGTCCAAGGATGGGTAAAGGGCAGTCCTTGATACTTTTGTTCAGTGACATCGAGGATGCTATTGTTGTTATTATCATTAATAATAATTTATTTTAGGGTTGCTATTTTTTGTGAGGAGGAAAACAACATGACATTTTTTTATTGCAGTTAATCAACAGCTTGTTTTGAAATGCCCATTAACAACATATTGAGAATTTGTCTTGAAGTGCTTTTTTTTTTAAGTTTGACCTCTGTTCTATGACTTTTTATAAGCAGAATAGCATCTGCATACATGCCTAGATTAGGACTAATTATACTGATCTTGCCCACTCATTCTTTTGAGTGACACCCACTACCAAGCTTCCTTACACCACAGTTTCCTTCCTTCTACTGTCAGGTTGTTGGGATAGAGATGGCCTGGTGGAAGGGAGAGTTCATGACAAAGCATCCTGCATCAAAATACATTTTAGTGCCTGTTTTACAGCTGTTATCTCTTTTTTAAGAGGTAAGCATGGTTAAGAACTCAATCATTTCCTGAAGACATAACATATAAAAGCCAGCATCCTAATCACTCCCAATGGCTTCACCTACTTGAATTTTCTGAACACAAATGCATTTTTACTTGTGTGACATCAAGGTCTTCTCTATGCCTTCGATTCTTCTTTTCTGAGTCTAGAAGTTTTGCAAAACTGGAAAAGAGGTAAAACACAACACATTTTCAGTGTCCCATTGTAGCTAGGACAACCTTTGTTTGTGATTAAGTTTGTATGAGTCTATCATTAGAAAAGCTCTCAAGCAGTAACTCACAGAAATAACTTTGTTTTTCATTTGTTTTCCAATAAGCTTGGTGCATTAAAAAAATCTAGTACTATGGCAGCATATAGCATACAGGACTGGTTTATTCATCTACTAAATTACATGTTTTGCCTTTAATTCAATGTTTAGGAGCATCTGTTACCGAAATACAATATTATATAATTGTTTCCAAAGAAGGTTTTCTTAAATAGAAGACTTAAGGAATCCAATATTTCGAATTTGAGATCCAAGGATTGCTAGAAAAAAGCTGACTTAACCTGTGTATCAACTGTTCAATTTTACTAACTTGAAATATTTGATTTGGAAGACTAAATCAGAAAAGACAAACCAAATATAAAATAAAAGATTTGCCAAATGCCACAGTGAAAAGTAAAGTTCTTTAATACGATGGTAAAACAAAAAGTTTTATATACTTTTGTGCTTTCTTAACTTTATTAAAAGCAGAATATTGCTAGCTCAATTAAATATTCCTCCCTTCTAATTTTAATGAAAAAAACTTCTAACTCAAAATTTGTACACTGTTAAAAATATGATCAAATTTAAGCCAAATGAAGTTATAACCCTTGGGGTCATATAAACTAACCACGCAACTTGTTTTGACCCAAATCTCTTTGGATTACTGCTTATATAGCCTTTCAAAATTCTACACTAGCTGAGTGATTAGATTTTTTGCTATAATTCACATATATAATGTTCATTTTATGATTGCATAATGTGTAATTCTACCATTCTACTATTGTCTTTTTTAATCATTGTTATTCTTTTTGTTTTTTTATATCTTCGACTGAGACCAAAATTGGACAAAAATTCATCAGGGCTCCCCCTCAGCTAACAAACTTAAACAAAAAAACAAAGACAAACAAACAAGCTAATAAGTAAATGTATATGTGTATGTAAATATATGTATATGTATATATTATATATATATATATATATATATATATATATATATATATATATATATATATATATATATATATATAAATATATAGAGATATATAGAGATATAGAGATATATACAGTTGCAACCACATTACTTAATTTTACAAGCCATTCAATTATTCATGGGTTGTCTGTTATGTACAGGATTCAAAGACATGAAATCATTCATCTCTGGTTTTATATTAGCATACAGTATAGTAATGCCACCTATATACCACATATTGAGTTGGGTTAACATAATATCTTCTCTATCCATACTTTACACTTCTGGTATAAATGAAAAAGGAAATCTGTGGGCCATGCTCTGTTCCTGTGCATGCCTTACTAAAGCATTCTTTGTCAATAAATTTCTTCTATATCAGTCATATGTTCCCTATTCTGTCTTTTAGTTTAAAGCTGTTTTTTCTTAAAACAAAATTATATATACTGGTTATATTTTACTAAATAAACCACACTGGCACTGTCATAATCTGAAAATATCTAAATTCAAAGACTTCCCAATTATAGGATGGCACAATGTTCCTGTAACATATATCCAATTTACACACTTTCTACAGGGAACATTACCTTTCATAATAATAAAATATGCTAAAAATGGAGGTGTGATTGTTGCATAAATAGCTTTACAGTTCTTCTGTTTTCGCTACCTTCAGGAACATTATAAGGTCATACCAACATTTTTTCTTAATGGTATCCAAGATAAAGTATGTATTACTAGGATAGGTCAGAGGAGTGTATTACCATATCCACACGTGCACAGTGCTCATGGTAATAATTACCAAAAACGGATGTCCATCCCTATTTCTACCTTCCAAAATTCTCATGTTCAGTATCATAGTTAGAGTCTCTGAAGTCTGCATTTATACTTTTTTAATTTAATTTTGTATAATTTGTTTACTGGAGTAGAGCACTGATCCATATTGTCCAATTTTAGGCTTAACCCTAGAGTAGACAAACAATAAAATAGTAAGATCAACAGTAGATAAACAGTAGAGTTATCACAACATACAGAGTGTCAGTAATTAAAAACAGAAAGGTAAGCAAAACACAAATAAACAATGAAATTAATAACAATGCTCAATGTTCTAACAAGAAAGTTTAATTGCAGAGTCATTAAAATATAATCAGTAACATCAATCTACTATAAATAAAACATATTGGTCATGTTTGCAAGTGCCTTTGCTTTAGAAATAAATTCATTTCTTGTTCTACTCCTCATGATAAAGTTGCAAGTGCTCCATTTTTCCATGGATCCTCATGCTGTGCATATTGGAAAAAGCACACACAGTTACAGACTTAACACAGGGAAATAAGCTCTTCATCACATTTCTGTTTAGTCAGGACATTCATCTATGCTTTTGGATTCAAATGGATCCATAACAATTCCCAAGACCCCTCTGTGTTTTTCTATTTCTTTCCCCTGTCTTTTTCTATTGACTAATGATCACAGGTAAATCACTGAAGAAGTACTGCTGAGACATGCAAGTTTATGTTCCTCAGGAAACCAAAATTTAGTCTATAGTTAAGTGTGAAATAATAATGCCAGTTTTCATTTAATATTCAATAGGCCACATTGATTACTGTAGGCTGTGAAAAAAATACCACAAGACTTTTATTTATTCTTTGTTAACTGGATTAGTCCCACAAAGCTAATGGCCTCTTTGTAGGGGAGACCAAAAGTGGTAGCTATATTACTCAGGGAAATTTGGTTTGGGCATTAGAGGATTTCTCCTACTCTTTTCAATGGCTGCTGTGGGCTTTTACATCCAGCTGAGCTCCCACCTACTCAGGCAGATGGCCCTTGGTTTAACATCTCATTTGAAGGGTGACACCTCTAAGTAAAGTACCCCACTTATGCTGCACTGCAGTGTTAGCAATACATCTACCTTTTGTGAGAATAAAGCCCACAACCTTCTGCACTAAAGGCAAGTATGCCATCTGTCGCACTATATACACTTTACTTTATGTTTGCTTAACATTGATACAAGGTAAGGCACAGCATTTTATTAAACATTTCTACTCTGGGTTTAGCATATTTGTTAAGTGAAGAAAGACATGGTCACATTTTAATAGAAGTATAAGAATCCTAGTATGTCACCTGAAGATCAGTGATCAAACACTGATGGATTCTCAACCTAGTTAACGGTTAGATAAAAGCTATCCATATAATTGTATCAAATGCCTCCATGGCATTTGTACTGAGAGTTAAAAGAGGGATTTTTCATCTGCTGTTTTAACACCTACAAACATAACCTCCATATTGTCACTAGTATGCACTTGATAATAATTCATGCTTGTTCAGGACCTAGCCATTGTAGAAAGTAGTGATTTCATCTTTTGTACCTACAATCCTTATATGTAGTCTACATTCATAATTAATAACTGACATAGGATGATTACTATCAGACAATATCATGTGTTTCCTGGGTTTTGTGACTATAACCATTGGTACCCCTTCTATGCTGGAGAGATTAGTACAGGCAATTAGAATCACACATGCTGACCACCTTAAGTAAAATTTGCAACTGCTGGTTCCTGAGATCTGTATAAAAAGCTGCTGGAAAACCAACTTGTCCAGGAACCACATCATACTTAAGTTTATTTACCCTCCCTAAATTATTCAAATGTGAAGAATTTAGCCACCACATGATGATTGGAATTCAGGGATGAGGAACTGATGCTTTACATTTTGTTGCTCTAAACTGGACAACAGGGTTCATAGGTTCATAGATATATATACTAGGCTAAGGACCACAGGGGTCGTCTTAAGCCTAGCCATGCTTCAAAGACATTTCTGGCAGGTTTATGGACCTTAATAATATTCTAAGGGGTATATGTAGGTTAGGACTTGAGTGGACAAACATTAGCAAGCTGTCTCTGTCCATTAGGGATACAGATGCCAGACCAGGGGTGAATTTTTAATTCCTAATACACATATCCAAATTAGACATGAATTGGTTTAAGGATAAACTCTGATTCACGTGGGTGGGAAGCCTGTTCCAGAGAAGGCGTATTCGCTGAGAGACATGCTGTCTCTCTAACATGCCTATTTATGTCTCAAGCAAGGTTTATGTCCTTAGATAAGGTATTTCTAATGCTGTTTATTTTGTGGATTAGAAGGTGTTCCATCAGACCAGAATACAAAGATGCCCTGTAAGCCAGGAGTAGATCACCCCTCATCAATCTGTAGGGAAGTGTTTTGAGGAGGTCTGTGTAGGACACCATGTACTCTTTTTTGAAAGGAGCCTCTTTTGATGTTCTGTTGCCTTGTGCTCACTGATTGTTCTGATGAGGGATTAATAGAGTGGAACAATGACCTCCATGGACCTATATGCCATATCATTGTAAGAAGTTGTGCAACATAGAATTATTTTCTTACTACTGTTGACATATGATGGTCAAAGGCCAGGTTACAGTCTGCATTTGTAGTAGTAGAATTTGAGGATTTCTGATCACTGGATCTACTCTTATGGATATGTTTTCAATGAGGTAGTTTCCAGGTGTGTTTGACTTCCCAAAGGATACTTTTATGTATTTCTTCACATTGAATTTCAGACCGCCACTCTGATACCAGTTATTTTTCAGAGTCAGCCCTTCTTGAAGGATGTTTGTATCTTGGGGGGGGGGGGGCTCTGTGACTGATTATCCTTTGTAGTTATTAAAAAACTTGAGCAGCTAGAGGCCTTTGGCACTAGTCATGTCTTCAGAAATGTAGCTGCTAAAAAAACTGTATCCAGCACAAAGTTCTGAAAGACTCTTCTAGTGACTAGCCTCTTTGAGGAGGTGGACTTCCCTATCCTAGCTTCTTGGGTCCTATCTGAGAGCATCTGGTTATCCATCCAGTGACAAAGGTTTATACCTTATTCCATGGGTTTGTCTACAATGCCCAAGTGGGTTATTGTATAAAATGATTGGCCAGATCACGATAGGCATTATGGACAGTTATGTCCTCCTCCATTGCCTTGCTGACCTTCTCAATGAAGTCCACCAGGGTCAGCAGGCATGATCTGCCCATGACAATACAAAACTGGGTTGGATACAGTGTCTGAAGAATTCATATGTCATTTTAATAATTTTCATGATAATTCTTTCCATTGCTTTGCATATTAGACTAGTAAGGCTTATGGTCCTGAAGTTTCCAGTGTCCATAGATGGACAACTACTGTGCAGAGGAATTAACTTTTCAGTGCTCCATTCATGTGGCATGAAGCCCTGTCCAGAGGCTATGACTGACTAATGGTCCTTGTGGTCCTGATAGGCTATGTTTCTTGCTATTTAGAAGGCATCTTGAGATATTAGTGGGGCACATTGCTGTAGTATTCTTTGCTTTGGAGAGCACAACAAGGACCTGCTATCTAGTAATAGTGGGGGTTATATTTGATTGCATGTCCAGAGGGGTGGCTGGGGGAGAGAGAGAGGGAGGGAGGTAAAACTGGAGGAGAATTTGTCTGCCAGTAGATTTGATATATATCTTGGATCAGTGTGGGTGGATCCATTTACAATTAGTTCTGCACATTGTTGTGTACTGCCCTTAAGGTTGTGGACATAGCTAAAGAAAGGTAGTTGCTCTTGGCCTGAGAGGCTATATTTACTTCATATTTGGCTTTAGTAGACCTGATGTGTCCTCTGAGTTGCTTGTTTATTTTAATGAGGGATGTTTTTTTATCCTGCTGGGTAATGCAATTCCTTACCTTTGCCATAACCTTCTTCCTTTTGTTGTACAACCTATTCATATTGGGATTCCGTCAAGGTAGTTTGTTTCTTCTGTTGGCTTTGTGTTTATTCCTGGTAGGCACAGCTGTCTCCATACATTTATTGGCATGATTGTACAAGGCTTCTGTGAACAATTCTGCATAGGCAGCAGCATTCTCAGGGCTTTCAGGGGCTTGTGATTTTACCAGGTTATCTCTTAATACTAGAAAGTTTGCCTTAGAATAGTTCCTAAAACTTCCATGGTTAGCAGGAGTCCTGGGTTTTGTTTCATTATACTAGAAAACTCTTAGTAAATCATCCAAGATCCTCTAACTAGAGTTCATCTAGTCGATGGGCTCATTGTTTGTTTGATCCAACAAACAGAACAAGTTTTGAGCAGCAGACCTATGAATAAGAGGTGCAACCTTTAATATGGCATCACATAAGTTTTTTTTTTTCCAAGCTGCAGCAGGTTTGCAATGCAAAATTATCTAAGCTTTGGTCTATAGATCATCAAAAAGCTGTTTATCCACTGAATCTCTCTGCTTGCTTAACAAAGCAGAAGACACTACCTTCACAAAAGTTCAATATTCTGAATTCAACTTATACCATAACCCTCTGACCATACACTTAACCAATAATACATAAAATTCTTAAATGTATCCCACTGGTTATGCAGGAACGTAGATTCTGAACTATGTGAATCCCTCAATTCTTTTGTGGGTTGGCTTAACCAGTCCAGGAGCTCTCTCCATTTTGTATAGCACCAATAAAGTTTCCACATCTTAGGGCAAGAAGGTGAGAACAACCATGATTACAAAGTGGAGATCTGGAGGTCTTGAGAGTGGACTTACTACTAACTACCATTTTCTGAATAAATACTTGCTTACTGCTTCCCTTCAGGCTACATATCTATCAACTCTTGTTCTATTAACTAATGTAATAAGACATCTAAATAAGCTAATTGGCAATTGTTAGGCCTTCAGGTATTTCCTGCATAACAGATAACACAGAACACACCTCTTTATTGAAATATACATCCAGAAAATATAGTCATCCTCACACTGATATTTGATGTCCATTAATAAACATTGGGGGGAATTTAATAAACCCTACATGGTCTTTTTTACTATGTAGGCATTCAACTGCACTGCTTACATGAAAGTAAGCAGGTTTTAGAATCAGTAAGCATTGCTGGACAGCTCGTATGCACGTGCTAAACTGGAAGTTCCGTGGCATGCAAATCATCTCATAAGCAGGTGAATCTCATGCAAATGAGGCAGGTGGAGTGATCCAGCAAGCAGATGGCGAGTACTGCAGACCCTGTGTCAGTGTCTGTAGTGCACACAGAAACATTCTGTGTACAGGAATGTAGACAGACAAAAGGGGCTGTAAAAATGTAGAGAGATGGGCAGAAATGGCATAGCACATACAGATATGAGTGAAACTATCCTCTGTGTGTCTGAAAAATTAAAGGAAATAAGTTAAATTAATGTTTTTGTTTTTTTTAATAAATTGGGCATGTTTGCATGGCACACTGTGGTGCACAAACGTGCTTTACAAAAAATAAAAAAATAAAAAAATTGGAAAAGACAAAATGAATATTATGTGACAGAAATGTATTACATGACCCTGCATGGAGTATCTACAATGGTGCATCGGTGCTGTTGCTAATGTGGTAGGGCTATGAAGCATGCAGTTTCCAGGCTGTGAGCAAAGATCCCTATGCAAATGAGATGGAGTTACTGACTAGCATAAAATGGTAATCATGTCCACATATCCCCTCTGTGTAGGCAGAGAACTATGCTGGTGTTTACAGAGTAGGTAGCTGACAGCAGGGTAGGGTGTGTTCAATGATTTCTAAGCTTATTTCAGCTTAACTGTGCCTGTTTGTGCATGCTGACCGTGTCCTTGCGGGGGAGTGTGTGCACTCACTTCTAAGCTTTGTTTACCTATGAAGCGCACATTTGGGTGGTGTGCTGCAGTGCTGAGTGTATCTAAAAGGCAAAAATAAGCTAACCACACTGCTAAAGGAGACTCACAAGCAAAACAACCACACTGAGAAAAATATTTGTGAGTCAACCGACATGGTCCAGGCAGGATAAACTTTTGTTGAACACCAAGAACATATAAAAAAACTGTTTTATTGAAGAAGGTTAGCACTTTCTTGGGGTTACCACTTCATCAGACCAAATACAAACATATGTTAAAACACAGAGATATTAAAAACATAGCTCAACCAATCAACTAAAACTAACTAAAAAAGACCAATCAAACAAAGTGATGTAACCCATATCACCGCCTACTCAGTAGGGCTGGTTTAAGGGAGACACCACTATTAAGTCCTGGGTATTCATATGCATGCAAAGAAACAATCCATTTTAGCTCACATATCTCAACAACAATATTAAAATCACCTCTTCTAATATGGAAATGCAAAAGTTGTAAAACTCTGAATTTAAAAGAATTAAGTCCTGGAAACAATAAGGCATGATTAGCTAAAGCATTTGATGTTACATGGTTACGTATGTTACCTAGATGCTCCAGTACTGTCTCTCTAAGTTGTCGTGTGGTTTTGCCCACATACAAACTATCACAGGAGCAGCAGGTAGCCAAATATACCAAATTGCTGTTCCTGCATTTCGCCACAAATCTGGATGTAAAAATGCACCCTGTAATGGGATGTGTGAAACAAAGTTCAGTGGATATGGAAGAGCATGCCTTGCAACTGTGGCAAAGAAGCATACCAACTTTCCCTGTAGTTATATGGAGTGGAGGCCTTGGTCCATAACATAAAAGTCTTTTGATAGACATATTATTCCTATAGGTGAAGGAGGGGTATTCACTCACTATTTGTCTCACCTTATGATCAGCTAAAAGGACAGCAGGCTCCTGCCTGGTGCCCTGCAGAGTTCTACAACAGCAGAGAGAGACAAAAGAGAGACTTTGGAGTGATTAAGTATAATTTTTCTGCATTTTCTTGCTGCCCTTAGCTAATTCCACCTAAAACACAGATTTTTTAGAGTTTCTTTGATTTAAAAAGCTTGTTTCAGCTAGATATTGTACATTTTTTTACTGCCTGCACTTTAAAAAAGTCATTTTTGTGTTTAAATTACCAGTTTAACTGTTGTAGGCTACACACTCATGTGTGATAGCCATTTCTGCGTATTTAAAGTGTTTTTTTATTGTATCTACTTTATTTTCTGAAAAACAATAAGTATATATATATATATATATATATATATATATATATATATATATATATAGTATATACTTGTTTTCCCGCCTTTCTAAGCTAGTATAGTCCAGTTTTCAGGTTAGTGCTGAATTAAGGATTGTGTTACAAGTTTCTGTGTTTGCCCATACCGTACTTGGATAGAAGGAAGTTTCTCTATTCACCTGTGAGAGAGGGGAGCTTTGAGCAGCCTATCTGTCCCTCGAGGAGTGGTTTCAGTCCAGAAATTAGTAGTTTATTGGCCATTTTGGGCTAATTTCCATCTCTTTCATTTCTCTGCTATAAAACCCACATTTGCAAGGTTTTTGGCTTGTATACAGCTCAGCAAGCTCCTGCCTGGTGCCTTGCATAGTTCTACAGCAGCAGAGAGACAAAAGATAGACTTTGGAATGATTAAGTATCATTTTTCTGCATTTTCTTGCTGCCTTAAGCTAATTCTGTCTAAAACGCCATGTTTTTAGAGTTTCTGTGATTTAAAAAGCTTGTTTCAGCTACATATTGTACTTATTTTACTGCCTGCACTTTAACAAAGTCATTTTTGTGTTTAAATTACATGTTTAACTGTCGTAGGCTACACCCTCAAGGGTTACAGCCATTTCTGTGCATTTAAAGTGTTTTTTTGATTGTATCTGCTTTATTTTCTGAAACAAAAAACAAAACAATATACTTGTTTTCATGCCTTTCTAAGCTAATATAGTCCAGTTTTCAGGTTAATGCTGAATTCAGGGCTATGTTACAAGTTTCTGTGTTTGCCCATACTTTACTTGGATAGAAGGAAGTTTTTCTGTTCACCTGTGAAAGAGGGGAGCTTTGAGCAGTCTATCTGTCCCTGGAAGAGTGGTTTCAGCCCAGAAATTAGTAGTTCATTTGCCATTTTGGGCTAATTTCTATCTCTTTCATTTCCCTGCTATAAAACCTGCATTAGTATAGTTTGTGCGACGGGCAGCACCGGTTAGCTAGGGTATAACTATTCCCAGCTCCACAAAGTCTACTCTTCAATTTTTCCCTTGGTACTAGACAAACTTTCAACTTAAGCACTCAAACCATTCACTTATCAGCCCAGCACTTGCTCAAAACTCATAGCAAGCACTAATAAATCTTAGCACTAGACCCACCCCTATACTGTAGAGAAGGACAAGGCTATCTGTGCAACCTTACCAGCCAATCAGTACAACAGTTCACTGCACCTATCCAGGCATGTCCAAAGGGCAGTTTCAGGTGTACTCTCCAGTCCAACTGGTGAATCTGAGGATTTTGAGGCAATGTTATAACTGCCTCATGTACACAGACAACCCTCTCATCCTACCACCAAACACTAATACATGCGAGAGATGCAATTATACAGCCAAACTCGAGGCTAAGCTCTCTCAACCCAAGACTGGACCAGGTAGTCAAGAAGAGAAGGGAATTACTTGCATCACACCACCAGTCTCACATAGACCTATGAAACTAGCACTGGCAAAAAACACACATAAATACATGAAAACATATTTGGAGGCTCTAAATAAAAATCTGAAAAAGCAACAGAGCCCTCCAAGGCAGAATTCCAAACAACCTCCATCCCCCCCAACACAAACCATGAAACACATACTTCTCAAAACCAGTGTGCCATGCAATCACAACCCTTAAGGCAAAATAACATACCCAACAGACTAGTAATAGGTGACTCTATAGTCAGGCACACTGATGTCCCACTCACTAGGCTGAACAAGGGGAAGGTTACTGTTAGCTGTCTGTCAGGTGCCAGAATCCGCCACATAACACAAGCAATCAGGTCACTCCAGAACAAGTACAAATATGACTCTGTCATTGTCCATGTTGGTGTGAATGACCTGAGACGTACCTCCCTGGGCTACATGAAAAGAGACATGGGAAGCTCTCTGATCACATAGCCCAGGCCGGTATGACCCTGACCGTGAGTAGCATCCTACCCTCACGAAGAATGATACCACAGTATAAAGAAAGAATTATCAATTTCAACAACTGGCTAAGCTTCTCATGTCAATCAAAGGGGATCCAGTGTCTGTCATCCTGGGATGACATGCTCAACAAGCCACGCTGCTTTGCTAGAGATGGCTTCCACCTGTCACCCTTAGGCTTTTGAATACTGGCCAAGGCTCTTGCCACCTCCATAGTGCCTTTTTTAGGCAAGACCCAAAAGACAAACCCACCACCGTCAATAGCACAAGTAACAAAAAACTAAGGGTAATGCTACTCAATGCCAGAAGCCTAAACCTCAAAATGCATGCACTCGAGGCACTTCACAGTATGTTGAAAATCGATATATGTGCAGTAACAGAAACCTGGTTTAAAGCTCCAGAGACCCCCCCCAGCACTACCAGGCTACAACTCATATCATACATTTCAGCCACAAAACCCGGACCAAAATACAAAAGGCAGGGGCATATCCATATTCATCAAGGATACCCACACCTCCAGGTTAGTGGCACAGCACGATGCTTCAGAGATCATCCACGTGCAACTAACAACGAGCAAAATTGCAATTCAAATTGTAGCTTGCTAAAGATCACCCACCATGTCCCAGGACCCCCACTCTGCATTTCTGGAACCTCTGGGAAACATAAAGGTCCTACCAAACACCCTGATTTTGGGTGATTTCAATTACCCAAACATTAACTGGGAGAACTACTCAAGTATTAACTCCCTTGCCCAACATTTCCTAGAATTTATAAACTCAAACACCCTGGATCAACTGGTCAACACCCCACCAGAGGTGACAACATATTGGACCTGGTCATCACCAACATGGGCAACACAACACACTGGAGGTCAACCCCTAGCTGGTTAGATCTGACCATAAACTAATCACTCTGGATATCCACATTCCGCCCCCACCCCTGGTCAAAGAAACCACCATGAAAAACATTTCAAAAGCAAACTTCATGTTACTTAAGACCAAGGTGGAAAGTTTCAAAGCCCCCATGCTAAAGGATAACGCTGTCCAAGCTGCAAAATCCCTTACTAATGCACTCTATGGGCACCTACAAGAATGTATGGATCATGCTATCCCAAGCAAAACCAAAAATCACTCCTCCAAGAAAAAGGAAACCAGTCTGGTGGACCCCTGCCATAAACAAGCTATACAATAGAAGGAGGAAACTAGTTCAGAAAGGAGTAAAATCCCAATAAGGAAAGACATCCCTGATCAGTATCAGCAAGAAACTATGCTCTTTCATAAAATCATCCAAGGCTAGTATTGAAAAAAAATTGATAAGGACTCCAAAGATAACCACAAGACATTCTTTAGCTATGTCAAAAATCTAAGTGGCAATCCTCAGATCTGCTCAGAGTTAGTGCAGAATGGCAGAAAATACACTGAACCGACCGATACAGCCAACATCCTGGCAGACAGATTCAGTGCAAACTTCACCCCCCTCTCACCCCCAAAAGGGCCAATAACTATACCAGAAGAATGTAGTGCCCCTGAAATCACAGACACTCAGATTAAAACAGCTTTATCCAAAGCCAAAAACACAGCATCAATGGGACCGGATGGTGTCCCAGGCTGCGTCCTACACAAGCTCAAAGATGAACTAACCCCTCACCTAAACACACTGTTCAAACTCAGCCTCTCCACAGGCTACATGCCCATAGAGTGGCACACAGCAATGGTTATTCCGTTCCACAAATGTGGAGCCACAACAGACACCAAGAACTATCGCCTATAAGCCTGACTAACTTGGTCTGCAAGGCAATGGAGCGCATCATCATGGATCTCATTAACAGAGACATTGGGAACCTCCAAACACTGTACCCTACCCAGCTTTGTTAAGGGTAGATAATGCCTCCTAAACCTGGTGGACTTCTTTGAGACAGTTACCAAGGCTATAAATGAAGGAAAGGTGGTCCACACAGCCTACCTAGACCTCGCAAAGGCCTTTGACACCATTACCCATTCAGGTATTATAGACAAGCTCACCAGCCTGACCATAAACCCCTACATCACGAAATGGGTTGCCAACTGGCTCACAGGCAGAACCCACATGGTAAGAGTTGCAGGAGCTAGGTCTGACTCTAAACCGGTTACAAGTGGCATTCCACAGGGCTCAGTCCTAAGACCCCTCCTGTTCGGCATATACTTCTCAGAAGTACAAGCAAGAACAGGAGGACTATGGCTGACCAAGTTCGCAGATGACTGCAAACTAGGGGCTATAACTGACTCTCCGGCTGACACAGACATCCTCCAAAAGGGTCTCACTGAGACAGATACCTGGTGTCAAAACCATGGCCTCAAGCTAAATGCCAAAAAGTGCATAGTCATCCCCTTTGGAAAAAGCAAAGTACCCACAAACTACCACAAAGGTGGTAGCCTCCTAAATACAGAAGACATAATAAGGGGATCTGGGGACCCAAGTAGATAGTAACCTCTCCTTTGATAATCACATTGTCAAAGTGGTTAGAAAATCATTCTATGTGGCCCACCTAATCATAAAAGGGTTTGCATCCAGATCAAAAGAGATCATTGTGCCCCTCTACACATCACTCATCAGACCCATCATAGAGTACAATGCCCCATTTGGGATGTACCTTACAAGACACCTGCAACAGCTGGAAAGACCACAGAAGTACCTCACCAAGAGGATCACTGGCCTCAAACTGATGCCCTATGCAGCTCGACTGAAGAAACTCCAGCTGTACTCAGTTGCATACCCCCTACTCAGAGGTGATCTCTGCCTGACATACAAGGCCATGTCCAACCCAGAATTGATGAACATGCTCCACCTAAAGAAAACCATATCCCCTCGAGCCACACGGTCTAGGGATCTAAACCTCACCACAACAATAAATAGGACGTGCTGGATGGATAGATTCCTGCCCAAGAGACTTGCGATGCTCGAGAACACGATTCCAATCTACATTAGACAGAGCTCCTTACTAACCTTCTTCAAGAGAAACCTTGATGAGTGGATGTGAAACAGAAAGTTTACCCCAGGGATCACTTCAATGGCTCTGCTGGACAGAGGGACAGGGAACTAATCTAAGGGGGTGGCAAAAGCCAACTCATTCCGGCTAGGCTTATAAATGACTTTGGGCAGATAGCTTAGTACCTACCTATGAACCTATATTGCAGTAATGCTGTATATCACTAGAATATCTTAGAAATACCATAGGGTGTTGGGCCTCTCCGAATCTTTGGTTACTGTTCACAGTCCTTCTACTAGAGGAAAAATATGGGGTCCCTCTGCCTTGTCATTGTTACTGAGTGGTATTCCTAGCATTAACTATGTGTGTCTGTGAGTAACCTCTCTCAGAGAAGCCATTGCTCAATCTGTTTAGTTTCCTCAAACACAAGTTCATTAGTGCATAGCCTAGAAGCCCTTAAGCATTGACCATTAAGTATGTTAGAAATAATATGTGGGGGATGCATGCTGGAAAGATGCAGAAGCCCATTCCTCCAACAAGATTTCCTATATAGTTGTGTCCCTAAAGTACCATCAGAATTCTTAGAAATGGTGACATCCAAAAAATCAATAGAAATAGAAGAATAATTAGCAGGAAATCTGAGGTACTTTCAAGATACCTAACAAAGTCTGAAAGTTGCCCCGCATCACCTTCCCATAGGAAAAAAAGTAATCCACAAACCTGGCATAGTATTTTACATGATGTATAAACATATTACTGTTATGTACATTCTCATTCTCCCACTGTGCCATAACCAAATTAGCATAGCTATTGGCAAAGGGGGTGCCCATAACCACACCTAGTAGTTGGAAATAGTGCTGGTTTTCAAACAAAAACACATTATTACTTAGAATTAAATCTAATAAAATACAAACAACAGTCACCATGCCATGCATGAAATTACCATGGCGGGAAAGAAAAAGTCTCACAGCATCCACCCTGCCTGATTGGGGATAACAGTAAAGAGTGTTTTACCATCCACAGTTACAAGCAAAACATCAGCCAAAGAAAGGGAAGCATTAGCTACAGAGCTATATAAACAAGATAAAAAATGTTCAGTATCCTTCAAAATTGCTGGAGATTCAGCAAGTAGTGATTTGAGCTGCATCTCAACAAATTTAGATCAAGGTTAAGTTACCCAACCACGTCTTGAAACAATAGGACGCAGTGGGGGATTAAGGTTGTCATTATGGATTTTAGGCAATCAGTGGATAACAGGAACAGAAGGATATTCAATAGTCAAAAACTCATATATGTCTTCGTCTATTAAACCACACATGAGAAGGTCATAAAGGTCATTCTTAACATTACTAATGCATTTGTACAAATCTCCCCAGAAATCTTACTGTAAGTAGAACAGTCATCTAACATAGCTGGCATGCCTGTTATGTAATCAGTTCTATTAAGTACCACAACAGCCCCTCTCTTGTCCGCCAGTCTGATACTAACAGACTTTCAGCCTGCAATTGTTGTAAAGCAATGGTTTCCTCAGGGCTTAAATTACAAAAATGCTGTTTCACATTGTCAAAAGATTTGAAAATATCCCTTTCACATAAGTTCAAAAAGGATTCCATGGAAGCAGTGAGGGGCAGGCAGAAAGTACTCAGTTTACGTAGAATATTACCAGAAACAGGCATGTTTCATGTTCTAAATAATATTTCAAGCATGATTTTATGAGCAAACAGTCTAACATTAACAATAATATCAGTAATGTTAGACTTACTGTTGGGAACAAAGCTCAGGCCTCTGTTGAGGACCACTAGTTGTATATTCATTAATGAAAAATTAGATAAATTGTAAACTAATCCTTGTTCAGAAGAAGTATGAAGGTTTTTCTTCTCGTTGGTGAACGCTCATCCCTGGAGGCCTTCCTCTTTCTCCTGTCCCTAGACAGTGATCGCCATCTCTTGTTCAGCGTGTCCAACTTGGTGGGTAGAGGAAGAACCCTAAAAGGGTTTGAGGAAAAATCACATCCCTTGAAGCTGAAAGGTTGTCTAACCTTACTACGAGCCCCCAGTATAAGACAATCATCTTTGGCAGCATTATTCACACTAGAAGCTGCCAGATTGGAAAGTGTAGCTTCTGACTGGTTTGGAAGCTCAATAAAAGCAGCTCTGACATCAGCAAACAGGGGCGTGGCAAGTGCCAGCGTATTCAACACTTCCGTGTCTTCCTCGCTGTTCAAACTTAGTGAAGCAGTCACAGAGATGGTCAAAGTGGACAAAACATCAGAGTTTTATGAGGTTTTGTTAGTAATTACTTCTGTCACATGGGTAGTAGAGGCAGTCTCATGGTGTGCAATCTGCGATTGGGGCTTATCACTAGAGCGATGAAACTTGCTCTTCGGCCATACAAAGATATGCCGCCTAGTAAAGTCCATTTGATCCCTCAGTAGTTTCTTATGTTTTTTGTTGTCTCAGCCTGCATTCATACGCCAAAACCTCTGCAAAAAGATTACCCAGTGTAAGGGTATACTCATCAGTTGGAAATCTAGTTTTCAACACATCCAAGAAGCGCTCAATCTCTACATGGAGAGACATCTCGACAGGTGTATATTATTCAGTTAATAGCTTTAAATAATTAAAGCTTAAGTCAAGATTCAATTGCTGTTATCATTTTAATAACTATGGTTCACTAGAGGCCTGGGTAGGCATTTTTAAAATTCATAGCCCCCTAGGCATGGGTCTATATCATGAAATTGATATCTGAAAATGGAGACTCACATTTGTTCGACACGGAAATGTCGAACTCCAACCTTCCCGAATGGCCAAATCACCGATTTCTTTCCACAGGAAAGAAATCAGTTAGCCATTTTGTTACACCTGCCCTTTTCCCGACTGTAGTCTGGTCTCAGGTTAGAATATTTAGTTTGGGCTAGTGGGGGGCAAAGCCCCCGACTTAAAAATGATTGTTTTTGTGTGGCGTTGGTTTTTGGCTAACCGATTTGTTTCTGTCAGAAAGAAATCAGTGACTTGGTGGTTCGAGTTTGTTGGAGTTCCACATTTTCATGTTGAACAAATGTGAGTAGATATTTTCAAATGTTGATTTTGTGATATAGACCCCTAGGCACTCCCTTGTGCTCAAGGCATGACTCAAAGTGAAATCTCTGCCATTCAAGTCTTTTTAGTTTATACATTAAGTTCTCCAGTTCTTTAAAAGTCTCAAGAAAAGTGTACATACCATCAGAGTCAATGGTTTCCACATTTCCATGTGTTGATAATACAAGCTTCAAAAGAGGGTTAGGCTGGTTACTGACAAGTCTGTGAATGTTATTCATTTGACTAGTCACAATAGCAGCAGATGATGAATAAATCCCTCCAGCATTTACTTCAAGAGATTCCGCCATGTGCAGTGGGTAGCTTAACAAAAATTAGATAAAAAGGCAAAAAATAAGCTAACCACACTGCTAAAGGAGACTCACAAAAAAAACCAACCAAACTGAGAAAAATAATTGTGAGTCAACCAACACTGTCCGGGCAGGATAAACTTCTGATGAACACCAAGAATGTATAAAAAACTGTTTTACAGAAGAAGATTAGCGCTTTCACGGGGTTACCACTTCATCAGACCAAATACAAAAGTATGTTAAAACACTGAAATATTTAAAACACAGCACAACCAATCAACTAAAACTAATTTAAAATACCAATCAAACAAGGTGATATAACCACTGTTATTGCCTACTCAGTAGGGCTAGTTTAAGGGAGACACACGCTTTATAAAAAAATAAAAAATAAAAAAACTGGATAAAACAAAATTAATATTATGTGACAGAAATGTATTACAGGACCCTGCATTGGAGTATCTACAATGGTGCACTGGTGCTGTTGCTAATGTGGTAGGGCTTGGAAATATGTAGTATCCAGGTTGTGTGCAAAGATCCCTATGCAAATGAGGTGGGGTTACTGAATAGCATAATGGGGTAATCGTGTCCGCAGATCCCCTCTGTGTAGGCAGAGAACTATGCTGGTGTTTACAGAATAGGTAGCTGACAGCAGCAGAGGTTGTGCTCAATTATTTCTAAGTTTATTTTAGCTTAACTGTGCCTGTTTCTTCATGCTGAGCATGTCCTTGAGGGTGTGTGTGTGTGCACTCACTTCTAAGCTTTGTTTACCTATGAAGTGCACATTTGGGTGGTGTGCTGCAGTGCTGAGTGTATCTAAAAGGCCAATAATATATTAGTCAGTCTTAATCCCTGTTTAATTTAAACTAGGGACATTAAATGATGTTAATGATATACTTACTAGGCAGGTGAAATGCATCATAGGTAGCCAATCACACAGTCAGCATCTACAGCAGTGCACTATAAAGGTTACATATACTCTACAGTATGGTTTTTCCCCCATACTCTGCACCATTGGAGTACAGACTTGGGAATTTTAACTGAGAGAATGCTAGGGTCTGATGCAGGTCTGCTACAGTTGTTGTGCCAGATGCTGAAGCCAGTGCTGCTAGTGCTGCTGACAAAAGGCCTAAGCAGAGAAGGAGAAGAGTGTTCAGACCCAGGGTAACCTTCCAGGAGCTACATGAGCTTGAGATTGTAGAGCTCTTCATGGTAGACAGGGACATACTACTAGAACTCACTGAGCTCTGTCGCCCTCAACTCAAACCCAGAGCCAACAGAGGGGAACTTATCCCAGTGGAAAGAAAGGTATGTGTAGCCCTTAGGTTTCTAGCTACAGGTACTTTCCAAAGACCAACTAGGGACATGATGGGGGTCTCACAGGCATCAGCATCTAGGGTACTCCACCAGCTCCTGGATACCATGCTACCACATTCCAGTGAGCACATTTCTTTTCCCCTCACTCCTGAGGTGAGAGCCAGCAATATGCAAAACTTCTACCATGTAGCGCACTACCCTGAGGTAATGGGTGCTATAGATTGCACTCATGTACACATCAAGGCACCACCTGAGGAGGGTAGAATCTATGTCAACCACAAGTGGTACCACTCCATCAACTGCCAGGTAGTGTGCAATGCCCAGGGGATTATCATGAATGCATGTACTGGCAGCCCTGGCAGTTACCACAACTCCCCTATCTGGCATGCATCACAGGTGATTTACTGGAGGATGATGGCTATGCACTGGAACCGTGGATGACGACAACCATCAGAAATGTGAATGCACACATGGAAGAATGCTATATTGAGGCACATGCACAAACTAGGAAAGTGCCTCACTGAATTCCGGAGGACTGATGACCTGCTTAGTGGTAGCATCATTGGAAGGATTACCCTTGTGTGGGCTGTCTCTATCTTTATCTCTACATTTTTTGGTATGTCTACGGATTTCTGGCTGATGGATGCCATTTCAAAATATGAAGACTGAAGGTGAAAAAACCTGTCTACAATAAGAGCTCTACAATGAATGGTTCTCACATTAAAGAGGGCACAGAACTGGCAATGGGAGACATTGTGGTCTGGGCCTAAACAAGTGATGCAGTAGAATTGGAAGTCATGGTGTGGGATCTGCTTTTCACAGGCAAGACAATTGTTAACTTTTTCAGACATTGGTTAGTGGAAGAAAAAAGGATCCCCAATGAGGTAATTAGCTTTAGACATTTTCAGCTGTAATTCGAACTCTGGTAGTGACCGACCAGCACACTTGTGAACTGATTCTGCTATGGGCTCTATGGTAAGAAAGACTGATGTAATGGCATCGACTGCCTTGCTTTATAGCACTGACATCCTGCCATCAGTCAGCAAGTAACACAGAAAAACATTGACTCTGGTATTCGGGCCAGACGAGGGCTACCACAGCAGGAATAACCCACAGGTGATGACTGCAACAGTGAAACACGAAGAGCATCATCATATGACATGCATTAGGGCTTCTGAAGTCAAGGTTCTGGTGCCTCAGTATATCTGGTAGAGCCCAGTAGTATACTCCAATCACATGTGCACAGAGATTCACAGTATGTGCCATGCTACACAGTATAATCCTGCAGAAACAGCTGCAGCAGGATCAGCAAAGGAAAGAGATACACAGCCCCCCACCAGTGCTTAGGGCACCACAGCCACACTCACAGGATGACTCAGAGGAAGAACCCCCTGATGATGTCCCTGTAGGCAGATGTAGGCATTCCCAGTACATCTGGGCTTTCGCTAAGAGACAACGCGTAGCAAATTCACTGACAACTTACTCCTACTTACATACATATATTAAAATTGATGATTCCAGGCATCCCACACAACCTGTGCCTATCCAAGTATTGGCTGAGTACTGCTTGCATCAGACAGAGTCAGCCCTGACCTACAGTTCTGTCAACTGCTGCATTCGCAAAGTAAGTCTCTAACCTACACACTACTTGTAAGGATTACTATAATATGGTATCCTATGTATGGATCTGCTGCATTTATGCAAGGAAATATAGTGGGCTATGTGGACACACGTAACATCCACATGGGACTACAGATACCCAGCCCAATAGTATGTGTTCCCTAATAATCACTAGGCCTTATGGCTGGAATATTCACTACATCATTCAAGGGAGATGTGAAACAGTGGGGTCACATAATATTTGGACTACTGTCTATCCCAGCAGATCATGTGCTGTTGTTCCTCCAACCCCAACACAGCAGTGTTCCCATATAACTGCTTTAACTGTAAGTCAGCAGTGCTATATCAGCAGACCAGATGATCTCAGGGCTGTAACATAGAACCCAATCAAACACTGTATGTCTCACATAACGCAAGAATAAAAACATACATATTTATGCTGTTGATTGTGTGATGAATGGCTCCTCTCTGTCTGGCAGCCTGTGTGGCTCAGTGGACTAGGAAAGTTAGCATGGGTGATGGTTTTGATGGTTCTAATCTGGAAGTATTCACATCTTTTGCATGCGTGGTATTATTATGTTGGTGTTTTTAGAAACTGTCATACCTCTCAACCTCTTAGTGCAATAAATCTGGATAAAGACAGAAAGAATGGGGGGAGACAAAGGCCCAAAAATAGGGACAGAAGCTAAATATCATTCCTATAAACCAAGAAAGTTGCTAGAATAAAAGGTTTTGCATTATTACATATTTTCTGAAGGATACAAAATCTGAAACTCAAATGTTTGGCTTTTAGTATTATGTAGTGACTTCAATATTCAATAATTTACCAGAAAATCATAAATGTATGAAGAACAGACCAAAAATATAATTCAAAAATCTGTACAGTTGAGAGGTATGCAGCCTGTCACTCTGTTGGTGGTGTAACATTATGAACCTCAGTCACATATTAAGTACAGCAAACAGCTGGGGAATGCTGTGGACATTTTGAGTAACGTGCAGTACTGCAGAAATTGGGGCAGATGTTAATGTCTGTAACCCACAAAATTCTGGACTGGAGTACAGGTGGATGTGGCCTGGGGTCACTTTATAAGTACTGACAGTCTCACTAGGCATGCCCATACACTTAGTTAAAATGAGCCCATTTCTGTTGCCCCTTCATAAAAATGATCTGTTCTGTATAAATATGTCTATACATACAAACATATACGTATACATATCCATCTGTCACTATCTCTCTCTCTCTCTCTCTCTCTCACATACATAGTATATCTATTGCTATATACCATCAAATAGATATATACCAATATATACAGCTATATATATTAAAATGATAAACACACTCTCCTCATATATACACATAACACATATACATATCATATACATACACAGCTACATTTATATATACATCCCTGTTATATACAGAAATATGTATGTGGCTGTCTGTATTGTCCTCCATACCCTAATAATGGTAAGTAAATCTGCACTATCACACATCCATACAGTTTCTCAAAGGATCCAAACTAAGGATGCAATAGTATATAATCCACTTGCCTACAGACCCACGTGCCTGCTGGATGTCACCATGTAGACAGACACAGGTGAGCTGATGGTGTAATGTATAATGTTGTCAATGCACGCATGGACAGGGCACATTGTTCCTGCCCACAGGTGTGCCTATCTAACTGCAAGCAATCATATATGGCCACACTGGTAATAGTACACAAATAGCTAGGATAATAACATTTATCTCACTGTTAGGATACTAGATGCAGATAACAGTACAATGAAATATCACTCTGCAGGTCACAGATGCAGGTCAACAACAGCCGAGTTTGTGTAATGCACATGTACTGTGCCTACAATCACATACACCACAGATTTAACCTGTGACATTTGTGATAATTACTGCAATCTATAGTGTATAAGACTAGATAGGTCGGGGTTCTAATCTCACTCTAGCCCAACTGGAGTGTGTGTGTGTGTTTGTGTGTGTGTGTGTGTGTGTGTGTGTGTGTGTGTGTGTGTGTGTGTGTGTGTATGTGTGTGTGTGTGGCCCTACAAAACAAAGGGCTATCCACCTGCAATGGTTATGCACTTTTTGGCCTTGTAACTTGCTGCTGGCTTCAAAACTGCCCTTTTCTACAAGACCTGATGATGTCATCAACCTTAAGGCTACCAGGTGACAGTCTAGTATCAGACTTAAGCTGTGGTGTGTGCGATAAGTACTGTGATCTATAGTGTATAAGACTAGATAGATAAGGGCTCTAATCTCACTCCAGCCTGCTTGGTGCATATGTGTGTGTGTGTGTGTGTGTGTGTGTGTGTGTGTGTGTGTGTGTGTGTGTGTGTGTGTGTGTGTGTGTGTGGGTGATGTGTGTGTGCGTGTGTTTATCCCCCTGCAAAACAACAGACAGGAACTCATGGACTATCCACCTTCAACAGTTATGCACTTTTTGGCCTAATAACTTGCTGCTGGCTTCCAAATTACCCTTTTCTACAAGGCCTGATGATGTCATCCACCTTAAGACTACCAGCTGACAGTGCAGTATCAGATCAAGCCATAGCATGTGTGATAAGTACTGTGATCTATAGTGTATAAGACAAAATAGGTAAGGGTATTAATATGACTCTAGCCCACTTGGTGTATGTGTATATATCCATATGGCATAAATATGATAACCTTGGTCACTTAGAAATAGGTAGGGTTTTGCAATGTTTTATTTGTAGTGGGTGATGTGCCCCCCCAAAGGACAGACCAGAACAAGGCCTGCTTCTGTCATCAAGCATATTTCCTAAACTGATAGTACTAGCAAATATGTGGTGTGTTGCATGCAAAATATACTGTGATCTGTAGTGTGTACCATCACATAGATAAGTGTTCTCATTTACATACGGCCAACTTGCACTACATGTGTGCTTTGGCGCATCCTCTACTCAGTGATTGGAAGTGGTGCTAGCCTCAATGTAGCCATGTTTGTGTGTGAGTCTGTTAGAGCATTTTACATCATGTAATGGAACTATAGGATATTTGAACTTAACTAGCATAATGACCATACAGCCCTCACAGTCATAGATATCTCTATACCTGTAGTTACAGGATCAGCTCATATTGCCCCAGTCCAAGAGGGACACAGGCAGAGACCCTGTGTTGAGATGATGGTTGCCCAGCCAATCATACAAATGGCATGTGCTAAGGTGCACTGAGGTGCTTTGTGTGCCATTAGGCAGGGTTCTGTTCCAAGAGTGTGTTTCAATCTGCTAGACAAATCTCTCTCACAAGCATGTTGCACCAAGGTCACGTACTGTGTTAATGCTCTTACAGTGAGTCATCATCTACTATGCTTCCTACAGATAGGCAGCATATGCAATCAAGCAGGGTCAAACATTGTCCTATATGCAAGGCACAGATCACCTCTGAGCAGTCTATATGACACAGATGATAATGACACTCATGGCAGATGATCCCAATTGAACACATACTGAAGACATGAAGTGTCCTTGTGAGGGGACAATACTGTCATGTGAAATTGCCAGTACTACTTAGGAAGGTATGTAAACAAATGGCCATTACACTCAGATATTGGCATGTTGAGGGAAGAGTATGTGGAAGTTATAAGTATGTCACTGGTGACTGTGGCATCAGCTATGCCATATGATTCCTGCCATATCACTGTGGAGACAATGTGATCTGAGGCGCATTAGGTGTAAACCTGTGTGGCCAGGTATGTGTGCCCATTTCTTTCACCCCCGAGTATGTACATTACATGTTGCACAGTACAAAGCACTATGCAGAGATCACCAATGCAGCTGTGTAATAAGCCCACTTTATTCTACAATAAGCTCCAAAGCACGTTCACAAAATAAAAAGATATTAACGTTCACCAAGTTACATTTTCGTCATAAAAATGACTTCCTCAGATAAGGGACTGATGCACACAAGTCTTTTTAAATAATAAATCTAATTAACTGCTAACCAATCAAAAACCAGAATAATACTGCAATTAACACTGCTTTAAAAACATACAAGTTGGAACAAACAATTTAGACTTTAGAAAAAAAACTTAGTTAAAATGACTGTTTTGAATAAGTAAAAGATTATTAGTAAAAATGCTGCTAGAAACATATACAACATATAAATATTAATAATACTGCTGTACAAAAAACATATATAGGTACATAAATATATATTGAAATATAGAAATATATCAAGACTTTTTGTTAAAACCAGAAGAGCAAAAAAAAAAAATAATACTTTTCTCCATCTACTGGTTTTAAAAAATATCACAATTTGGCTGCTCTCAATTTTAGTAGTGGAACTACAGAAACTGTTTCATTCATACCTGACCATTTGTCGGCCTCCAGTACTATCTGCCAAAACAATTCCTTGTAATCAATATTAAGTTCCCAAGGCCCCCTCCTCTCTAATCTTTAGTCACCATGTCTAAGACAAAAAAGAAAAAGGA
This sequence comes from Protopterus annectens, assembly GCF_019279795.1. Lineage (NCBI taxonomy): Eukaryota > Metazoa > Chordata > Ceratodontiformes > Protopteridae > Protopterus > Protopterus annectens. Next base: position 260,848,045 of record NC_056748.1, on the reverse strand, counting down.
CGTATTGTGACATGTCATACTGTGTTTATATAGAGCATTCCTGATGTTATGATTCCTGATTTCGTATAGGTGCTCATAATTTTTTTTATGTAGCTTCCTTTTCGTTTTGCCTATGTAAAATCCAGTTCACTCTTTCCACAATGCCAAATATATGACACCATAGGTATCACAAGTGGCATATTCTTTACTGTTCAAAATTTTATTTCTAGCCAGTAAACTTACCTTGTCACTATTGTAAATGTATGGACATTGAGAACAATGTCCATACTTGTAGCTACCTTTTTTCTGCCCATAGGGTTATATACCTCGAATTTTCTTTTCTATGATGTTCTTAATATTGGGGCCCTTTCTAAAAACATATTTCAATGGAGTGCCAAAAATATCCAAGTCAGATATAGCAGCAAATCTATTCCATTCCCAAAGGTGTTCAGAATAACCCCCACATCCCCACTATAATTAGTCACAAAAGCCTATTTGAACATTCCATCATTAACACTGACATTACTGGACCTACCTATATTAGTATTACCTTGTCCTAAAATAGGAGCAAACTTGTCCTTTTTCCCAAGGTGACTTCAGCTCTGATTTCCCTTAATAGTTCAGGTGGATACCCTCTTTCTATAAATATTTGTTCTAATAGGTAACACTCTACTAGGAAATCCCCTTCCTCAGAAGACATCCTGCTACTCCTGACGAATTGACCCTTCACCAAGCTTCTTTTTTGGCTGTATGAGTGTGAGTTAGTAAAGTACAAAAAGGATTTAAAATAGGTCTCTTTTCTAAATACCGTTGATTTAAACTTCCCATTATTTTTATGTATTGTGATATCCAAATAATTCATAAAATTATGCAGAATATTGTATATGAGTCTCAAAATGTTTGTGGTAGTAGAAAGATAATTATAAAATTCCAGGAATTTTCCTTCAGAGTCACTCCATAATAAACAGATGTCATCTAGGTAATGTTTATATAGTTTCCAACATCCTACATAACTAGAGCTTATTGTGGAATAAAGTGGCCTTATTACACAGCTGCGTTGGTGATCTCCGCATAGTGCATTGCATTGCATTGTGTTCTTTTTTTTGGCACTATTTGGATTTTTTGTTTTTATTACTTGCAACTGATGTGCTACTTACCAGGTACATAGGTCTAACTGCTGGAAATGATGCTACATATACATTTGCTTGGAGTTTATGGCCAATAGTATGTCAACAGGCATGGGTCTATATTAAAATCTCGAAGTTACAGAACATCGAATACAATATGGTAGACACCATATTATGTAAGTTCCATAACTTTGAAAATAAAAAAAAAATTTAAGCTTCAAATACTTACCCTAATGGGTTTAAGCAAGGGGGCAAGCCCCCCTGCACCCCCCACACACCCCGCTACTTAAATATACCAACTCCGAAATCGCACTTTAATGTAATATGGTGCGGAAAGGGAATGTTTCCCTTTCCTGCACTGTAGCGCAGTCTCGGAGTTGGTATATTTAAGTAGCGGGTGTGGGGGGGTGCAGGGGGGCTGGGCCTACACTTGTTAGCTTTTTTTTTTTTTGTTCTACATTTTTTTATTAAGTTTCGATTGTTTAATGGTTCAATGCATAAAGTTCAATGTTTATGCATTCTAACCATTAAACATTCAAGATTATAATATAGACCCATTTGCAATACACTCCTACAGGATAGTGACATACCACAGAGACTCTATGAGTGCTCATGATGTGCAGGCATCAGCCAACATTGTTAGCCACAGTCAGTCAGAAGTGGCATGTATTGTGGTTGAATGGATTCATAGCAGTAGAGGACCCAGGACTGCACCCTGTTGAGCACTGCTGCTTACAGATCAGCTATTGGAGGTGGATGTCCCTATGTTGCATATGTGTGCCATCAATGGGCCACTTAGTGACCCCTACAATGACAGTACTGTGGATGCCTAAGTGGGTGCTTTGTAGGTGTTGCCTGAGCAGGGTATATGGCCAGGTGTCTTGGTTCACTCTAGGGGGGTTGTACGCCTTGATGTACCCTCAGCCAGTTCCTTGGTTGCTGCCTCACAAATGTCCACCACATATAACAGTCATGCTTCACCTATCACACATCCAAATCATGTAAAGTCAACGTTGTGTAGATCACATATATGTTGGCTGATCAGCTCCATGATGACTACCCCTACGGGCATATAGATATGGATACTTAGACAATGAGGTGTACAGTTATGTTGGTCAGTGGTTGATGCAGACAGTGTGGGAGTACAGGTTAGTTATGAGTACAGACCTATCATGTGGCATCGTGACATATGAGGTCACTGACAATCTGGGCCTGTCCTTTGAAGTCACACATGTAACTACATTGTGCATTGCAGTTCTCCTTTGTGTGGGTGGCCACTTTTCTCACTTACAGTGTCTACTCAACCTCACAGCAACACTATGTGCTTCTTTTAGCTGAAGAAGTAGTGTCTCCATGTTAGGGGGGCCCCCTCGCCCCAACTGTGACACAGCACTGTCCACCTGTTATTGTACAGCCTGCTAATGGCAGTTGTCCTCCAGTCTGGTTTGCTAAGCCATGATGAGCTTTTGTAATTTCTCCAAGTCTTTTGGTTTTGCAATACCATGATGAAAATGGACCCCATTCCTAAGTCAAAGTATGATTAAAGTTCATGAAATGAGTATTGTTTCATTCTTTGATGTGAGCCAAAAGTGCTCTTCACAGCACCCGCAATGTGCCCAGTAATGACTCCTTCTGCAATTCGTATGGTGTTACATGAATTGTTAACATATCTACATATGATTGCAAATTATTTTTTATAAGACCAGTTGCTCCTACTACTATTGGAACTGTCAGGGTATATTTCTTCCACATGACTTTTGTTTCTGCCTGCAGATCAAGGTATTTTATGACTTTGTGTCTCTCTGTATGCAAGACACTGTAGTCACCAGGTGTGGCGATTTCAATGATCAGTTCAATGTATTCTTTTCCTGGACAACTATACCCAGTTTTCTAGCATCTATCTTTTGGACTCTTGGTATTGGGTGATCCCATGTGATGCAAACATCATAATTTTCTATGATTCTCTGTGGCTCATGTTTCCAGTGTCTTTCAGCCACTTTGATACCATAATGTTTGGACAATCACCAGTGTAACAATCTCGCCACATTATTATGCCTTTCAGTATATAGTCCCTCTGCCATTAGAGAGTCGCAACCAGCAATAAGGTGTGTGACAGTTTCCAATTCTGTTCCACAAAACCTACATATGTCTGTTTCTCCCATGTTCAATGGACTTAGTAAACCAGCGTGTACATAGCCCACTATCTTGGGCTGCCAATATTAACCTTTCATTTCTTGATGTAAATTCACCTCTCCTTAACTATTCCTGCATTTGTTCCTGATCAACATGAGGCTCTTCCAGAAGTTTTCTATATTTGCAACTATATTTATGTTTTTTCCACATTTCTTGCCTTCTCATCTGGTCATTCACCTTATATTCTTTCTTTTGTTTTTTAGCACATTCAGTTGCTGCCTGGTTTTTATCCACTTCTGGTTTGATTTCCATTCCTGCTTGACGTCAATATGCTTCTGCTAAATTAAGCAGAGATGTCATGTTAGATTTATTCTCCTCATGTTTCAAAACTTTCACCACATTTGGATCTTGTGAGGTCAGTAGGTATGTGTGGAGTCCCATGATTGCAGATCTATACAAGTTATCAATTTCAAGGAGGCCCATCCTTCCTTCAGAATGGGGAATATACAATCTTGGTATACACTGATTTTTATAAATCGCTTTTTGGGGCCAGTCAATCACTCCAAAACTATAAGTTAGGACAGGCAGAGCAAATTTATTTATAGCTTGGATCTTGTTCCTAGGTGTCAATGCTGTTTTCAGGATTAATTTAAGTCTTCTAAAGTACTCCTTACTAAGCGTTATTCGCATTTGTTCATGTTTTATTGCTTATCCTTCATCATTTCCTAAGTATTGATCACCCCCTCTTGCTCAAGTTTTTTTATATCACATTCTTGTGTCAAACTGATGGTTTCCTGGTGCTGTAATTTTCCTTTTTTAAAGGTTGCTTTTGCACATTTATCAAGACCAAATGACATTCCAATATCATCTGAAAAAGTTTTGACAACCTGCGGCTGTTCTTTCAGTTTCTCATCTGATGAGCTATACAGTTTTAAATCATCGACAAAGAGAATACGAGAAGTCATTAGACTTTGTTGTTTTCTAGAAGCCAAATTAGAGCCATGACCTAAGCTGTTAAGTAAACAGCTTACTGGATTAATGGCAAGGCAAAATAGCAACATTGACAGGGAGTCACCCTGGAATATCCCCCTTTGGATTTTTATCCCTGGGATAATAATCTGTCCTTTATCATGGCTTAATTGCAAAGTGGTCTGCCACTGTTTCATGGTTACTGTAATGTAATCAATCAGTGCAGGATGCACCTCATACATTTTTAAGCACTCTTTTATCCATGAATGTGGGATACTATCAAATGCTTTTTTATAATCAATCCATGCCATACTTAGAGTCTTCCCTTTCTTACAGTTCTCCACTATAAATTTACAACAAATGATCCTTTGTTCCATATGACTTTCTTTTATTGCCCTTTTGTTCTACTGCCATAATTGAGTTTTCTTCTAAATGACTATAAACTCTGTCGGCGTCAATCCCTGTGTATAGTTTATATGTCATTGGAAGACAAGTTATTGGTCTATAATTTTTAGGGTAGCTTGCAGGTTCAATCTTAAGTAAGATGAGCCTGTGTGCCTCCTGTCATGTACAGCCAAGTTCATGCAGTTGTAATGCTGCTGACATAATGCATGGGTGTAGAGCTCTGCATACTTGCCTGTCCCATCTGAAGGAGGAGGTGCAGTCACGCTATGTCAACCATCCCACAGGGGTAATAAATGGATTTCTTGACATACATGTCTGTATTTTCTGCATGGGGGTACATGCAGACAGTTCTAAGAAGATTGATCTGTGGCCAGATCCCACCAGGGAGGACCTCACATTGGGGGGGGGGCTGTACTGGTCACCCATAGTGCTAAAAACCTGATGCAATATGTTGGTTCCCCATGTAGGGATGTCATGGCACTGCCGCAGGGCATTGTAGGTAAGGACCTGGACCATCCTTTGGGCAAGTGAGCTGCAGCATGACTAAGCAACACAGTGTGTACATGTTATACTTCCTTAACCTGTTTGTCTGTGCTCTGTACAGACACCTTGGATGACTCTCTTCTTACAACATGCTGGAATAACTGCAATACTTACTTGCACAGAGGGCAACAAACATGTAGTGCCAAGCTGTTCCCCAGATCTTTGCCTCATGTCACCTGAAATGCCATGATATGAGTTAGCATGGATATGAACACTAACTCTGTCATACACCTACTGAAACTGGACCAAACACTGTTACTTTTTCTCAAGGCCAGATCATGCCTACCAACTGTAACCAGAAGAGCCCATTGACTGTTACACTATGCAATGGTTGTCAGAAATATGTCTCACTCCACCAACCATGGCCTGACAAGGTATATGACAATATCAGGCCAGCAGGCCTTGCTGGAAACCATGTATGTCATGTCCAGAGTGTTATGTCAGCTGGTGGATAGATAACTGTCTGACAGCCATACGCTAGGAAGATAACATTGGGAAAGCTATGCCGCAATGATGCCAGTCACCAGGGGAGTTCACCATCCTCCATTATTACCATACCCCATCGACCTATTCCCTCTCTGCAGTTACAGCCATTGTCAGTGACCTCTGACTGAGTACAATAGCAGGTGATAGCATATTTGGAGCTGTCACAGACTCCCACACAGAACTAGCAGTTATCCAGGGTGGTCTAAGACACAGTCAGTTGTTCTCTGAGCCACTGACAAAGACAAACTGCCAATAACTGCACAATAATATCCTGTGGAAAATCATCCACCCCTGCAAAATATTGTAGTGTTCACACATTGCACACAGTTGAGCCATTACACATGGACTTATGGGCACAGAGAGTAATGTAGCCTTTGACTGGTTGGTAAGATGTGGAGATGCATTCAGTTTTGTACAACCTATACTGACAGGTTTGGGATGTAAATCCCAGACTGTCACTGTTATACTGAATGTGGCAGTCATCACACCTATCATTGTGTGCAATGGCACCCTTGCTATGTCACTACACAGGCATATTGTGCAGCTGTAGTAGCCACACAGGTCCCAAGGTACGCCAGTACACAGTGGAGATAACATGTTTTATGGAGTCCTTATCATGACTGTACATGTATAATCTGTCCCCTAAATACTTTGGAGGGGATGTGTATGGCTCCTTATAGGGAGGTGTCAGATCCCACTGTGTACTTTCTGCATATCCATGACAGGACTAACACATCTCTCACCTGTTCTACATGCCTAGAATATTACTGCAGTATACATAGTACATACTGGAGAGACAGGTATGTAACACAGATAGTACACCCTACATGAAACAGGCCCCCCCACACACATCTGCTGTGACACACCTCAGGTATCGTCACTTGAACAGGGTGTTGTGTGGGGGTGCAGGAGGCATAGGCTGACACACATGGTCAATAGCATGTGTGTTAGTTGAGAAGCAAAGCAGTTAAGATGGACCATGGAATGGTGCTGTGTCTGTAGGTGACCTGCATTTGACAGTGGTGTCTTGAGTGTGTGCATGTACACAGTCAAGCTCAGTACTAGCCCTACATGTGTGTATTTTTGACAGCTTTGGACCATACATGATAGAGCTGACAGTTCAAATTTTCCAGCTCTGAACACAGGAACTGATTCTGTCAGGAGTTGCATGGCACCTCCATGCCCAAGGTCAGAAGCATTGCTAGTATCTGACAGTGATGGCTGTCTGCTGGGACCATGTCCTCATGGGAATGCCCAGGACCATGAGCCCATGGTCTGCCAGGTCATGGTGTTGACAGCACACTCCCCTCTGTAGCACTGGATGTATGCAACTACGGGAGTGTGATTGTGCATGGTCACATGGACTCTCAGCAGATGGGGCTGCTGACCTATATCCACGAGTCCGATGCTCAACTCCAACCACACATTCCAGCACAGACAATGTGCGGTCCAAGACAGACCCTGTCTCTGCCCACCTTCTGTCCACTGCATTAGTGAACCAATCCAGGATGTCCCCAAAATGGTGGAGGCAGTCATGGATGTCAGACTGTTTTGCATCCATAACCCTAAGCATACATCTGTATATATTTATATTATTTTCAACAGATATAGTACTATTGTAGATTAGGCAGAATTCTAATATAATATAAATGTCTATTTATTGTATAAGCAATTAATATTTACACGAAAGACAGATGACAAGCAATTCAATCATAGCAAAGTAGGCTGTATCGTATATAAAACCTCAGTAAAAGTTTATAGCACACAATTATTTAACATATTCACCCTTATTGATGAAGTCTTTCAAGACGTTTTACTTAATATAAATACATGGTAATAATATTTATACCTAATGTTTATAATACAATGTATTTTACTAGATATATCAGAAGTTATTTCATTGTTTGCCAGCATTTAAGTAATCACTTTGTTTGTTGCTAACTTACTTAAAGTATCAAGTTTATTTTATGTAAACATTGATGAAAGTTAGTGCATTTTAGTTATCAGTGCATCCCTCTTCCCCCCATTTTCTGCACATAAGGATTTTCATATCTGTCATTTCTTATTATAAAATGAGTGAAATTATAAGTTGAAAACAACAAATTCACTTATCGTGATTAATGATTGCAAGTTCCCTTTCTATATTCATAAATTGCCATTTTATGGCATATACTAAAAGTTTTTCTATATTTAAATGGCAACATTCTATTTTGTATAATCAGCAAAGGTTAAACTGAGTAATTATTATCAATTTAATACTATTTGTTCAGAATGTGATTGTTACATTCTGTGACATTCCTAGTTCAGGCTTCTATTGTTTCCCTTGAACAACTTTGTCAGTTTGATGTCATGTATAAAACATTAGTTACCTTGGTAACCGCTTAAGTATTATATATGGTCAAGATGGGTTACAAAAACTAAAATTCAAGTTAAAGCAATTACATTGCGAACAAACAGGCCCCCCCCCACACATCTGCTGTGACACACATCATGTGTAGATTACAAAATGGGATGCAGAACATGACAGTCATAACTGGTGTTGGACAACTGTCTGTACTGGACACATGATATTTGCAGATGTGCATCTCCATCATTACAGCTTGTAGATTTGTGAGTTCCTAAAACCCTGGTGACACTTATTAAGGGTAGCAGACCTGTTACCTGATTAGGACTGCATGAGTACACGGAATGCCGCCATTGTCCTTGTTAGCCTGTTATACACATATGAACCTATGGAGCCATGCACTTTTAGTGCTGTGCCTTGCTGAAGACATATCTCTGCTGTGCTGACATGCTATCCTGTGCTGCTTTATTACTGCTGTGTATCCCATAGGTTATCTCAACAGACTCCTGAAAAAGAAACATAAACAGGTCTGTGACCCACCTGTCCTTGTGTAACTATACAGCCATTACAACATCATACAACATAAGGTACACAAAAGTATGCAGCGTACTCATGACAAATGCCAGCATATAGCATCTGCCATTAACCACTACAAGTGGCATTGCCAAACATCACTACATTACACAAGTACATGTTAAGTAATATAGTCACCCTATGCATCAGACACATAGCTTCTTTTACATGCATCAATGGTGAGGATGACAGGGATGTGGCTCAGGTATCGTCACTTGAACAGGATGTTGTGTGGGGGTGCAGGAGGCATAGGCTGACATACATGGTCAATAGCATGTGTGTTAGTTGAGAAGCAAAGCAGTTAAGATGGGCCATGGAATGGTGCTATGTCTGTAGGTGACCTGCATTTGACAGTGGTGTCTGAGTGTGTGCATGTACACAGTCAAGCTCAGTGCTAGCCCTATATGTGTGTATTTTTGTCAGCTTTGGACCATACATGATAGAGCTGACAGTTCAAATTTTCCAGCCCTGAACACGGGAACTGATTCTGTCAGGAGTTGCATGGCACCTCCATGCCCAAGGTCAGAAGCATTGCTAGTATCTGACAGTGACTGCTGTCTGCTGGGACCATGTCCTCATGGGAATGCCCAGGACCATGAGCCCATGGTCTGCCAGGTCATGGTGTTGACAGCACACTCCCCTCTGTAGCACTGGATGTATGCAACTATGGGAGTGTGATTGTGCATGGTCACATGGACTCTCAGCAGATGGGGCTGCTGAACTATATCCACGAGTCCGATGCTTAACTCCAACCACACATTCCAGCACAGACAATGTGCGGTCCAAGACAGACACTGTCTCTGCCCACCTTCTGTCCACTGCATTAGTGAACCAATCCAGGGTGTCCCCAAAATGGTGGAGGCAGTCATGGATGTCAGACTGTTTTGCATCCATAACCCTAAGCATACATCTGGTGTTCATTCAGAATGTGCCTGTGCCTTCATGATGGCCCAAAACATGCTCTGAGTGACCCATGATGTGACACCTGCAACAGGTGGTGAACAGACAGCAGGCCTCCTACAAGCACCCTTATCAATCTGCCTGTGTGGGATCTCACCAGATTTCTGGCTATGGCCAGCGTCTACACCAACTGGTGCCATAGTCACCACACTTTCCTGTTTAATGTTCCCACCCTCTAACTGTCCAATATCTGTGGCATCTGGGGACAGATGAACCAGTAAAAGACAAACTTTAGAAAAACAAATAAGAGTGCTCGGCAGCCAAAGTAGTCAAAATGCCTTAACGCAGTTTTATTAGAATAAGAAATAAATAGCGTTTTCGCTAATACATAAATGTAGCTTCCTCAGAAGCTAAAAACACAAAAAAGGCGCCAAACAGATTTTATACTATAGGCAGCCTAATTAAAATCAGCTGTTATTCGTAAAACATCACTTCCTTAAAGTAATAGGATATTTTCTAAACAATCAATCTTAAAGAATTTCAACAACTATCTACAATAATGTTTCCTATCCTTATATTAATAACAAGTACTTTTAAAAATGAATACATTTAAAATAAAATAAAATAACACACATTTGTATAGCACAAATTACAGTTTTTGTCTTGAAAATGTTATAATGCTTATTTAACTACTAGTTTAACAACATATATACCAGGCTAAAAAATCTGGTCACATCCCATTCATGAATGAATTCATATTGTAATTCTAATTGGTCAACGTAAATAAGCCCTATATTTTAGCACAGGGGCTATATTACAGCTTTCATTTAAGCCTGGCATATTAAAGGCATCCAACTTAAGCTGCCAATGTAATTCTAAAATTTCTAATAATAAAGAAGTAGGTCCTCCCTAATAGATTTCTGTTTACAGTCAATGCCCATAAAGACAAAGCTATGTCCATGGTTAGATTCCACATGTTTGGCAAGCGCATTCTCAGTTTTTTTGTTTCTAATAGCATATATATGCTGATATATGCGCTCTCTGAATTTTCTGTCAGTCTTTCCGACATAAAATGCCAGACAGCATACACAGAGAGCAACATATATGACAGATTTTGTATCACAGTTTATTTTACAATTAATCCAGTATTTTTCTTGGCCTATACTAAACGAACTACCAGATTTCACAACATGGCACCAGTTACAGGACCCACAAGTGAAACACCCTTTTGTTTTTTGGAGAACCTGGCTTGGTGCAAATTTTTTGTAAGAATTCTTTAATATTGCTGCCTCTCCTAAATGTAATTCTTGGTCTATTGCCTAATTTCTCAACTAACAAAGAGTTATTGGTAATGAAATACCAATTCTTGAAAATAATATCTGATATTTCTTTAGAGTTCAAATTGAAGACAGTAGAGAAAGACAGAGTAAAGTCACTTCTAGGTTCCTCAATCACAGTACCAGGACTAAGTCTTGTACCTGTCATTTCCTTTACAATACCTTGTTCACTTAGATTTCTATTACAGTCACTAAGTAATAAAGGGCAAATAATCCCATTCCTTCTCTTATTGGAAACTTCTAATGTTATTTCTTCTATAACTGAAGATGGGTAACCCCTATCCAAGAAAAATTCAGTAAGGGTAATACATTCTTCCTCAAAATCTTTGAGTTCGCTACACATTCTAACCGCCCTAACCAGTTGACCTTTAATGATTGCTTTTTTTTAGTTTGTATGGGTGGGCACTTGTGTAGTGTAAGAATGAGTTGATGTAAGTATCCTTACGGTAAATAGATGAGATGAATCTATGATTCCTTATATCCTTTTTCAATTTCACATCCAAGTAGTCCATCTCACAGGTATCAAACTTGGAAGTAAACCTAAGGAATGCTGTTGTTTCGTTGAAATAGTCAATCAACAGGCGTGCCTCGTTTTCATTGCCCTTGAACAAAATAAAAATGTCATCAAGGAATCTAGTATAATGACATATTCTGTCTTTCCATAATGAATGGTTCAGGACAAATTTCCTCTCCCAGTGTGCCATAAACAGATTCACCACTATGGCACCACACGGAGAGCCCATGGCAACGCCCTGTTTCTGAATATAATAGTCTTTTCCAAAAACAAAAAAATTGGAGGACAGAACTATGTCTAAAAGTTCCGTAATATTATTGATCTCATCTCTTGGGGCCTTTAATTCAGTGAGTAACAGCTCCAACCACTCAATGGCCTCCAAATGTGGTATTGAAGTGTATAAGTCGACAACGTCGACTGTCAAGAAGTTGTACTCACTGTCAAATTGAATGTTGTTAATGCTTCCTAAAAAACTCCATGAGTCTTTGCAAATACTTGGAATATATTCCAAGTATTTATTTAGCAAAAAATCTATGTACTTGGCTGCTGGGTATGAAATGGAGGACCTTCCATCGACTAGAGCCCTCATGGGTGGGTCCCCAAGGTTCTTATGGATCTTGGGTATACCAAACATGACGGGCGTCCTTGGTTGAGTAATGTTAATATAATCATAAGTTTCAAGATCTATTCTTCCCTCAATAAAGAGGTCCCTAAAATAACCCTTAGTCCTCTGTACACTAATGTTCATTTCATTGAGGGATGAGTGGTTGTATGCAGGTGTATCCAAAACCAATGACATTTTTTCATTATACAACCCATATTCAAAGACAACAAGGCCCCTCCTTTGTCTGGTTTCATGACCCTAACACAGGATTCTTTAAGTTGGTTAAGGGCCTGCAGCTGGTCTTTTGAAATGTTAAAAATACTTTTCGTAGCCCCCTTTCTTTTATCTAGATGTCTAATATCTAATTCACATGCATTTTCAAAAATACGTAGACCTACATGCAAGGGGGGATTAAAAGTGCTCGGAAGCTTTAATGCACCTCTATCTTCTTTGTTAGTGTTATTAAATAGGAGCTTTAAATTAAGCTTCCTCACAAAGCACTTAAGATCGATAAGTACTTTAACTACATCAAATTGTTTAGATGGTACAAAATTATAACCTAATGAAAGCAACTCAACCAGTTCTGGTTCCAAAACAAGTGATGAGAAATTATAGATGGTAAAATCCCCTTTCTTATTCTTCACAATGTTGGGGTAGTTAGAGGTCTCTAAGGGAAATATTTGGGCATTTAATTCTTCCACTTCTTGTTCTTTTCCTCCCTGATCTTGGTTGGGAACTTTCCTAAAAATGCTGATTATCATTATTCAAATGAGCAACATTTGTGGGTTGGGTCTCTTGCCCCCCTACTTTGTTCTTATTCCTGTTACTTCTTCTCACTACATTCCAGTTGTTAGTAGAATTTGTGGGTTCCCCTCTTCCAAATCTTGAAAATCCTCTCTTGGGTTCCTATCATGCCCAGAGGCCTGACTTTCTTCATGAGTAACAAAATTTGCTAATTTGGGATAAGCTGTGTTAGAAGAATAAACTTGTCTATCCCTAAACAGCTTTCTAGACTTTTGGTTTTCAACTTTCCCATATAAGTATCAATACTTGCAAAAATACGTTAAGTAATCAAATTTGAACTTTTCAAAATACACATACATTCTGATTTCCTCATCTATTTGGTTAATTTCAGCACTCAAGATGTCAATATGTGCAGAATAATATTTAATAATCAACTCTAAAAGATCTAGTCCTTGTTTTGAAACAGACCCTTTAAGTCAGTAAGAAAAGCATTGTCCATAATAAGCCCTGAGGGTGTAAAATTATTCCTCAAACCCTTAGGTACCATATTCTCAAAAATACACTGTTTAAAGTAAGCAACCTCCAATTGTAGCTTACGTATCTTTAAAGTTTTACTGTCCAGAAATTTAAGCTTTCCAGAAATATCAAAATTGTCTTCTTTAGAACACGTTGAAGCCTGCACCGGCGGTCCATCATGTAAAGGTTGCAAAAAAGAAAAAAAGTCACCTGTGTTGTTTATCCAGTCCGCAGCTGATGAAACGCCAATAAGTGCCTTTCCATGTGTCGGTCGATTGGTAAAACACGAATCCTCTCCTGGAATTCCTATAGAAACATTCGTAAAAGACTGTTGTGTCCTTTGCTTCTGCCCTGGTGGTATAGAATCCTGCCCAGAACTGTTGTCACGGCAGTTCTGTGTTTGCGTCGGTAAATTTACAGTAGTTGTTGAGGAACGTACTAGGTGAGCAGCTGCAAGAGGAACAGTGTTAGTCCCAACGACCCCCTCACAAGCTACAACTGCACCGCAACTGTTCATTTGGGTAGACCGGACTCCTCCAGGATTGTCCGGAAGCGCAAGGGTAGCTAAACCACTCCCCTTTTCAATGTTAGTGAGCCTGGAGTTAAACGCATCCAACCTTTGCGATATACTCACTAATAAGGAAGCAATGTCTGTGTTATCGGGAGGACTAGTCCCGAATAAATTAGGACTAGGTGGACTAGTCAAGCACTCGGATGCCATCACGAACAAATGAACCAGTAAAAGACAAACTTTAGAAAAACAAATAAGAGTGCTCGGCAGCCAAAGTAGTCAAAATGCCTTAACGCAGTTTTATTAGAATAAGAAATAAATAGCGTTTTCGCTACTACATAAATGTAGCTTCCTCAGAGGCTAAAAACACAAAAAAGGCGCCAAACAGATTTTATACTATAGGCAGCCTAATTAAAATCAGCTGTTATTCGTAAAACATCACTTCCTTAAAGTAATAGGATATTTTCTAAACAATCAATCTTAAAGAATTTCAACAACTATCTACAATAATGTTTCCTATCCTTATATTAATAACAAGTACTTTTAAAAATGAATACATTTAAAATAAAATAAAATAACACACATTTGTATAGCACAAATTACAGTTTTTTGTGCGAAAATGTTATAATGCTTATTTAACTACTAGTTTAACAACATATATACCAGGCTAAAAAATCTGGTCACATCCCATTCATGAATGAACTCATATTGTAATTCTAATTGGTCAACGTAAATAAGACCTATATTTTAGCACAGGGGCTATATTACAGCTTTCATTTAAGCCTGGCATATTAAATGCATCCAACTTAAGCTGCCAATGTAATTCTAAAATTTCTAATAATAAAGAAGATGGGCCATGGAATGGTGCTATGTCTGTAGGTGACCTGCATTTGACAGTGGTGTCTGAGTGTGTGCATGTACACAGTCAAGCTCAGTGCTAGCCCTATATGTGTGTATTTTTGTCAGCTTTGGACCATACATGATAGAGCTGACAGTTCAAATTTTCCAGCCCTGAACACGGGAACTGATTCTGTCAGGAGTTGCATGGCACCTCCATGCCCAAGGTCAGAAGCATTGCTAGTATCTGACAGTGACTGCTGTCTGCTGGGACCATGTCCTCATGGGAATGCCCAGGACCATGAGCCCATGGTCTGCCAGGTCATGGTGTTGACAGCACACTCCCCTCTGTAGCACTGGATGTATGCAACTATGGGAGTGTGATTGTGCATGGTCACATGGACTCTCAGCAGATGGGGCTGCTGAACTATATCCACGAGTCCGATGCTTAACTCCAACCACACATTCCAGCACAGACAATGTGCGGTCCAAGACAGACACTGTCTCTGCCCACCTTCTGTCCACTGCATTAGTGAACCAATCCAGGGTGTCCCCAAAATGGTGGAGGCAGTCATGGATGTCAGACTGTTTTGCATCCATAACCCTAAGCATACATCTGGTGTTCATTCAGAATGTGCCTGTGCCTTCATGATGGCCCAAAACATGCTCTGAGTGACCCATGATGTGACACCTGCAACAGGTGGTGAACAGACAGCAGGCCTCCTACAAGCACCCTTATCAATCTGCCTGTGTGGGATCTCACCAGATTTCTGGCTATGGCCAGCGTCTACACCAACTGGTGCCATAGTCACCACACTTTCCTGTTTAATGTTCCCACCCTCTAACTGTCCAATATCTGTGGCATCTGGGGACAGATGAACCAGTAAAAGACAAACTTTAGAAAAACAAATAAGAGTGCTCGGCAGCCAAAGTAGTCAAAATGCCTTAACGCAGTTTTATTAGAATAAGAAATAAATAGCGTTTTCGCTACTACATAAATGTAGCTTCCTCAGAGGCTAAAAACACAAAAAAGGCGCCAAACAGATTTTATACTATAGGCAGCCTAATTAAAATCAGCTGTTATTCGTAAAACATCACTTCCTTAAAGTAATAGGATATTTTCTAAACAATCAATCTTAAAGAATTTCAACAACTATCTACAATAATGTTTCCTATCCTTATATTTATAACAAGTACTTTTAAAAATGAATACATTTAAAATAAAATAAAATAACACACATTTGTATAGCACAAATTACAGTTTTTTGTGCGAAAATGTTATAATGCTTATTTAACTACTAGTTTAACAACATATATACCAGGCTAAAAAATCTGGTCACATCCCATTCATGAATGAACTCATATTGTAATTCTAATTGGTCAACGTAAATAAGCCCTATATTTTAGCACAGGGGCTATATTACAGCTTTCATTTAAGCCTGGCATATTAAAGGCATCCAACTTAAGCTGCCAATGTAATTCTAAAATTTCTAATAATAAAGAAGTAGGTCCTCCCCTAATAGATTTCTGTTTACAGTCAATGCCCATAAAGACAAAGCTATGTCCATGGTTAGATTCCACATGTTTGGCAAGCGCATTCTCAGTTTTTTTGTTTCTAATAGCATATATATGCTGATATATGCGCTCTCTGAATTTTCTGTCAGTCTTTCCGACATAAAATGCCGGACAGCATACACAGAGAGCAACATATATGACAGATTTTGTATCACAGTTTATTTTACAATTAATCCAGTATTTTTCTTGGCCTATACTAAACGAACTACCAGATTTCACAACATGGCACCAGTTACAGGACCCACAAGTGAAACACCCTTTTGTTTTTTGGAGAACCTGGCTTGGTGCATTTGTTTGTAACAATTCTTTAATATTGCTGCCTCTCCTAAATGTAATTCTTGGTCTATTGCCTAATTTCTCAACTAACAAAGAGTTATTGGTAATGAAATACCAATTCTTGAAAATAATATCTGATATTTCTTTAGAGTTCAAATTGAAGACAGTAGAGAAAGACAGAGTAAAGTCACTTCTAGGTTCCTCAATCACAGTACCAGGACTAAGTCTTGTACCTGTCATTTCCGTTACAATACCTTGTTCACTTAGATTTCTATTACAGTCACTAAGTAATAAAGGGCAAATAATCCCATTCCTTCTCTTATTGGAAACTTCTAATGTTATTTCTTCTATAACTGAAGATGGGTAACCCCTATCCAAGAAAAATTCAGTAAGGGTAATACATTCTTCCTCAAAATCTTTGAGTTCGCTACACATTCTAACCGCCCTAACCAGTTGACCTTTAATGATTGCTTTTTTTAGTTTGTATGGGTGGGCACTTGTGTAGTGTAAGAATGAGTTGATGTAAGTATCCTTACGGTAAATAGATGAGATGAATCTATGATTCCTTATATCCTTTTTCAATTTCACATCCAAGTAGTCCATCTCACAGGTATCAAACTTGGAAGTAAACCTAAGGAATGCTGTTGTTTCGTTGAAATAGTCAATCAACAGGCGTGCCTCGTTTTCATTGCCCTTGAACAAAATAAAAATGTCATCAAGGAATCTAGTATAATGACATATTCTGTCTTTCCATAATGAATGGTTCAGGACAAATTTCCTCTCCCAGTGTGCCATAAACAGATTCGCCACTATGGCACCACACGGAGAGCCCATGGCAACGCCCTGTTTCTGAATATAATAGTCTTTTCCAAAAACAAAAAAATTGGAGGACAGAACTATGTCTAAAAGTTCCGTAATATTATTGATCTCATCTCTTGGGGCCTTTAATTCAGTGAGTAACAGCTCCAACCACTCAATGGCCTCCAAATGTGGTATTGAAGTGTATAAGTCGACAACGTCGACTGTCAAGAAGTTGTACTCACTGTCAAATTGAATGTTGTTAATGCTTCCTAAAAAACTCCATGAGTCTTTGCAAATACTTGGAATATATTCCAAGTATTTATTTAGCAAAAAATCTATGTACTTGGCTGCTGGGTATGAAATGGAGGACCTTCCATCGACTAGAGCCCTCATGGGTGGGTCCCCAAGGTTCTTATGGATCTTGGGTATACCAAACATGACGGGCGTCCTTGGTTGAGTAATGTTAATATAATCATAAGTTTCAAGATCTATTCTTCCCTCAGTAAAGAGGTCCCTAAAATAACCCTTAGTCCTCTGTACACTAATGTTCATTTCATTGAGGGATGAGTGGTTGTATGCAGGTGTATCCAAAACCAATGACATTTTTTCATTATACAACCCATATTCAAAGACAACAAGGCCCCCTCCTTTGTCTGGTTTCATGACCCTAACACAGGATTCTTTAAGTTGGTTAAGGGCCTGCAGCTGGTCTTTTGAAATGTTAAAAATACTTTTCGTAGCCCCCTTTCTTTTATCTAGATGTCTAATATCTAATTCACATGCATTTTCAAAAATACGTAGACCTACATGCAAGGGGGGATTAAAAGTGCTCGGAAGCTTTAATGCACCTCTATCTTCTTTGTTAGTGTTATTAAATAGGAGCTTTAAATTAAGCTTCCTCACAAAGCACTTAAGATCGATAAGTACTTTAACTACATCAAACTGTTTAGATGGTACAAAATTATAACCTAATGAAAGCAACTCAACCAGTTCTGGTTCCAAAACAAGTGATGAGAAATTATAGATGGTAAAATCCCCTTTCTTATTCTTCACAATGTTGGGGTAGTTAGAGGTCTCTAAGGGAAATATTTGGGCATTTAATTCTTCCACTTCTTGTTCTTTTTCCTCCCCTGATCTTGGTTGGGAACTTTCCCTAAAAAATGCTGATTATCATTATTCAAATGAGCAACATTTGTGGGTTGGGTCTCTTGCCCCCCTACTTTGTTCTTATTCCTGTTACTTCTTCTCACTACATTCCAGTTGTTAGTAGAATTTGTGGGTTCCCCCTCTTCCAAATCTTGAAAATCCTCTCTTGGGTTCCTATCATGCCCAGAAGCCTGACTTTCTTCATGAGTAACAAAATTTGCTAATTTGGGATAAGCTGTGTTAGAAGAATAAACTTGTCTATCCCTAAACAGCTTTCTAGACTTTTGGTTTTTCAACTTTCCCATATAAGTATCAATACTTGCAAAAATACGTTCGTAATCAAATTTGAACTTTTCAAAATACACATACATTCTGATTTCCTCATCTATTTGGTTAATTTCAGCACTCAAGATGTCAATATGTGCAGAATAATATTTAATAATCAACTCTAAAAGATCTAGTCCTTGTTTTTGAAACAGACCCTTTAAGTCAGTAAGAAAAGCATTGTCCATAATAAGCCCTGAGGGTGTAAAATTATTCCTCAAACCCTTAGGTACCATATTCTCAGAAATACACTGTTTAAAGTAAGCAACCTCCAATTGTAGCTTACGTATCTTTAAAGTTTTACTGTCCAGAAATTTAAGCTTTCCAGAAATATCAAAATTGTCTTCTTTAGAACACGTTGAAGCCTGCACCGGCGGTCCATCATGTAAAGGTTGCAAAAAAGAAAAAAAGTCACCTGTGTTGTTTATCCAGTCCGCAGCTGATGAAACGCCAATAAGTGCCTTTCCATGTGTCGGTCGATTGGTAAAACACGAATCCTCTCCTGGAATTCCTATAGAAACATTCGTAAAAGACTGTTGTGTCCTTTGCTTCTGCCCTGGTGGTATAGAATCCTGCCCAGAACTGTTGTCACGGCAGTTCTGTGTTTGCGTCTGTAAATTTACAGTAGTTGTTGAGGAACGTACTAGGTGAGCAGCTGCAAGAGGAACAGTGTTAGTCCCAACGACCCCCTCACAAGCTACAACTGCACCGCAACTGTTCATTTGGGTAGACCGGACTCCTCCAGGATTGTCCGGAAGCGCAAGGGTAGCTAAACCACTCCCCTTTTCAATGTTAGTGAGCCTGGAGTTAAACGCATCCAACCTTTGCGATATACTCACTAATAAGGAAGCAATGTCTGTGTTATCGGGAGGACTAGTCCCGAATAAATTAGGACTAGGCGGACTAGTCAAGCACTCGGATGCCATCACGAACAAATGAACCAGTAAAAGACAAACTTTAGAAAAACAAATAAGAGTGCTCGGCAGCCAAAGTAGTCAAAATGCCTTAACGCAGTTTTATTAGAATAAGAAATAAATAGCGTTTTCGCTACTACATAAATGTAGCTTCCTCAGAGGCTAAAAACACAAAAAAGGCGCCAAACAGATTTTATACTATAGGCAGCCTAATTAAAATCAGCTGTTATTCGTAAAACATCACTTCCTTAAAGTAATAGGATATTTTCTAAACAATCAATCTTAAAGAATTTCAACAACTATCTACAATAATGTTTCCTATCCTTATATTAATAACAAGTACTTTTAAAAATGAATACATTTAAAATAAAATAAAATAACACACATTTGTATAGCACAAATTACAGTTTTTTGTGCGAAAATGTTATAATGCTTATTTAACTACTAGTTTAACAACATATATACCAGGCTAAAAAATCTGGTCACATCCCATTCATGAATGAACTCATATTGTAATTCTAATTGGTCAACGTAAATAAGCCCTATATTTTAGCACAGGGGCTATATTACAGCTTTCATTTAAGCCTGGCATATTAAAGGCATCCAACTTAAGCTGCCAATGTAATTCTAAAATTTCTAATAATAAAGAAGATGGGCCATGGAATGGTGCTATGTCTGTAGGTGACCTGCATTTGACAGTGGTGTCTGAGTGTGTGCATGTACACAGTCAAGCTCAGTGCTAGCCCTATATGTGTGTATTTTTGTCAGCTTTGGACCATACATGATAGAGCTGACAGTTCAAATTTTCCAGCCCTGAGCACGGGAACTGATTCTGTCAGGAGTTGCATGGCACCTCCATGCCCAAGGTCAGAAGCATTGCTAGTATCTGACAGTGACTGCTGTCTGCTGGGACCATGTCCTCATGGGAATGCCCAGGACCATGAGCCCATGGTCTGCCAGGTCATGGTGTTGACAGCACACTCCCCTCTGTAGCACTGGATGTATGCAACTATGGGAGTGTGATTGTGCATGGTCACATGGACTCTCAGCAGATGGGGCTGCTGAACTATATCCACGAGTCCGATGCTTAACTCCAACCACACATTCCAGCACAGACAATGTGCGGTCCAAGACAGACACTGTCTCTGCCCACCTTCTGTCCACTGCATTAGTGAACCAATCCAGGGTGTCCCCAAAATGGTGGAGGCAGTCATGGATGTCAGACTGTTTTGCATCCATAACCCTAAGCATACATCTGGTGTTCATTCAGAATGTGCCTGTGCCTTCATGATGGCCCAAAACATGCTCTGAGTGACCCATGATGTGACACCTGCAACAGGTGGTGAACAGACAGCAGGCCTCCTACAAGCACCCTTATCAATCTGCCTGTGTGGGATCTCACCAGATTTCTGGCTATGGCCAGCGTCTACACCAACTGGTGCCATAGTCACCACACTTTCCTGTTTAATGTTCCCACCCTCTAACTGTCCAATATCTGTGGCATCTGGGGACAGGGTATGTGTTCAGTGGCAATGAGGGCAGAAGAGGGATGTCAACCTCTGGGATAGATTCATCCCCCAAACTCCCTACCTGTGCCATGCTGTGGCCACCATTATCATCAGAGTCTGAGGAGACACTGACATCAGGTTGTGTAGGGGACAGAGACCAACCCTCCCGGTCACCTGTGATAAGAAAGGAAAAAGCAGTACATTAACACCTGCACTATAATGCTCTGCAGGACTATGTTGTGATATATGCAAGGCTCTATACACTGTTGTCACTATGACAGAACAGTTGAAAACCCAAACTAAAAAGTTGTAATCCACACCACAGGAATAAGGAGCCTTCACGGATGCTTAAAAATTTTCCTTTAATCCTTGGCAAAAAGAGTATATAAGCACTTTCATTTTAAACCATAAAACTTCATCAGATATGAAAGTGCTTATATACTCTTTCTAATAATATGTTAAACCAGCTATGCCAAACAAATAGCAGTGTGCTCTTACAACTACTGTAAAGGTACATTTCCACGAGCTCAGTTTGCCACATTGACAATATACATTCCACCCTTGATCTCTTGCATATCCTCTGTATATGTAACAAATTTGTAGATCCTTGACATGTCATCATCACAGCTGTACGAAAGGCTTAATTCTGTAATACCTATTCCTCGTAAGTATAGTTAGACATCTACATCTTGATGTAAACAAGATGGTTGCATACCTGATGGAATGCAGTACTCCTCTGCTATGTGCTGACAGTTAATACTTTGCACACACATGGTCTATTTGAGGAAACTCTCATACAGAATGGTTCCCTAAAGCCAGGTGCTTGCCTTTATAACATGCTTCTCATCAGCAGGTGATTGCCTCTTAATCAATCTGTGGTTCTGAAATGTTAATTGCAGCCAACACAGCTGATTTGAACTATTATCAGCAAATCACATGCAACCACAGTACACTATATAAGGCTTTCATGTAGATTAGGGGCCCTTTCTGATATGTTATGCTGGATAATACCAGAGTGAGGAGACTACTTCATTTCAGAGAATAGGTCTGTAGCAGCAACTTTTACATAGAAGTGGGTGTGCTACAGGCTGCAGGTAATAGGCATAGGCAGAGTGTGAACACTTTGGAGGACAATAAGCTTTAAGAGTAACTGTGGGAGCTGTGTCAGCCTTGTTGTAGAGGCAGAGTCAGAGTGAAGCTACTCTTTCTAGTCCAATTAAGGCATATGTTAGGCAACAGTATCACTAACACAGTACTAGGCCACATGCCTGTTGTGTCATTGAGCAACATTGGGGATTAATATAACAATATGTCCACCATTTGGGTGACTTTCAGGCCATGTGTTACAGTCTGGTAGTAATTTGTAGCATGTATGAGGGCACTGTGGGTTTGAAAGGAGTATGTGGTGTACTGTGATATTAGTGGCTCTCATTTGCAGTACCTGAGTTGAATTTCTCTGTGAATGCATATTAATGCACGATGTGACTCTTTATGCCCTTATACTTTTGCTATAGAGATATGTGACGTGTGTTTCTATCTGCAAGCCTGTGACTCCATCAATGAAATGCAGACATTTAATTTGATATACATTGCATGGATAAAGAGTGCATGACTCAATCACTATTTGCTGGCTTCACAATTCTCTAATTCCAGTGCTACACACCACTGGATTTGAACCCAAGACTGTGTGTGGCAAAATGTACTGCTTGCAAGGCATTTAACAGACTGAGCTACTGAGTCACTGCTACAGCAGCTGTATTTGTAAAATATATGTGCACACATACAGGCTGTGACAAACATTTTCTACATCCATCAGTATGTGCATGGCTTTATATGGATGTATTTCTGCACCAGAGTCCCAATTGAACACGTATTTTGCCATTAATGCCTTAGTAGGTGTCTTTCCACATGTTACTGATAAAAGGGCAAATTTACCTGCTATCACAGGCCTTACATCTATTATTGTATCTTTGGCTTTCTAGTGTGTACTGTTACATCAGAGTCCAAGATACAGTCCCATTTTTTTCCATTACTTTTAATCAAGTTTGCGCCACGATGCATGATGCACAGCTCCACTGAAACACGCGTAATGACAGTAACTGGCAATTACTATGTTTTGTTTAAACAACCTGTTTTACTTAAAAGTTGTGTTGCATGGCAGGTTAATGCAGTGGTTTGCAGGCGTGACGGTCTTGGGTTTGAAATATGGGACAGCTGTTTATTTTGTAAGTGTATATTGCAATTTTCAAGACACATAAAGTCAATATAGCTCTATTTAGCTGAGCAAAGTGAAGCTGCATGATGCAGACCGTCGCTCAGTGCTGTGCTAAAAAAATATAAAGAAAAGAAAAATGGGGAGACAGTTCTGTACAAAAACAATATATATATATATATATATATATATATATATATATATATATATAATTTGCATTGAATTTTTAATGAATGTAAATAATCTTCTATTTGCATATATATATTATTTGTGGTACTAATTATTAATTGTATTATTCTGTTGGTTGGCTGTGTCACATGATTTTATTGTTACTATTTAACTGAGCTGGTTAATTCTGTCAGTATAGCACTGAGGGGGAAACCTGAAAGCTTTGCTGCACTTCATTTTATTGTTTATATTAAAATAATTGAACGTATCTGTGTTCTTTTTTATTTTGAGACTGTCCTGTGCACCAAAACTGGCAGCTCAGCCCAGATGACAATTTCACCTTGAATACCACTGCCAGAAGGTGGTCCAGCCCCATCCCCATCCTATGGGGCAGTACTATCTGATGCCACAGGTAGTGCAGGGGCAGTAGAGGGGGCACCACCAGTCTGGGTCCCAGACATGTTGGGACCTGGTACCACGCCTGGATGAGGCAAGCTAGGTAGATCAGACAGAACCAGCCTACCCTGGCGTGCTGTGTTAAATGAGGTATAGCAGTAAGTTAAGGTTAGTAATAACCAAACCATTGTTAGTATTAACAGAATAGCACATCACATTTATCAATCCAAATACATATTAATGTATATTATGTGTAACACAACATTAAGTAACATAACAGTCAGTATGTTAACAGCATGCCAGTAAGAATTAAACCAAACGGCCAGCAAAACAGCTAGTTTAACAAAATATGTTAATAGTGAATCAGAATAGCCATAACAATAATAAATCACATTTTACCAAAATATAGTTAGTTTATCAAATATGTTAATATTCAGTCATAATAATAAATAACAATAATAAATAAATCAAGGTAACGGGTGGAGAGAGAGAGAGAGAGAGAGAGAGACAGACAGACAGACAGACATGCCATTACTGACAATGCAGACTATATCCCTGAAAACACTGATAATAAATACTCTGCAGGCATGAATGCACTTGTATTTTCAACCAAAAGGGGGAATATCCTCTTAATGTATAATGTCTGTAAAGTCTACAATCTGTATGCTACTACTCTGTAATGTCTCTTTTGTAAATTTTACTTCTCTCTGTAAACTTATGGAATTTTTCTCCCCAGGACTCTGCTGAAAACAGACACTTGTTGTCCAGTCAGACTATCCTGGCAAACAAAACAAATGTTAAATAAAAATAGTGTCAGGTTTGCGTACAGTGACTACAATTCTTCTATAGCTGATGAACACTTACATACATCTCAAGCTGTTAGCATGGGTCAGTATGAGCCAAGCAATAATAAATGCAGGTATATAACTACACAGAATACTTTCACATAATGTGGACTTGTATAACCACCAAGGTGTTCTGTAAGCAGATTTGGTAATACATTGCATTCCAGTTAATCAGTTTTATAGTAATCCTGTGACAGATGGATTAGGCAGTTTTAATTACATTACATGAAAGTGTGACACTTGACATGCATGCTTGTATACAGTACATAAACTAGACATCCATCATGCCTTAGTTGGCAGGCATGGGAATAGAACCCAATAGCTGTGACTGCAGGCACATCTACAAAATGTAACAACTGACTGTAGCAACTTAGTACATACATGAAAGGAATACAGCCATACTGGAAATATTTAGACAGATTTATTTAGGAATCAAGAATGTTACCTAACTTTACTGGTAATGCTGATAAATGTCTGTGAAATCTAAGCACAATCATATCTGCTCATAACATGGGCTACCTCAACCATATACCTTTTGTTCCTGGAGTGGAAGAAAATGAGAGCATTATGTGATTGAATTCATTTTGCATTTTAGAAGTATTACACTGTTATACTTGACTGCAGTGACAGTGGAACACATGCATGGCATACAGCTGTACTGCATTTATTGAAACAGATTTCTTTAGGAATCAACAATGCTGTTTAACACTTTATTGGTATTGCTGATAAATGTCTGTGAAGTCCGCACACAATATGTGTCCATAGAGTGGGCTACCTTACCCATATACCTTTATTACCTGGAGTAGTCAGAACAGACAGCATTATGTGACTGGCTTGAAGACAGTGTTACACTTGACTGCAGCAATCTTACCATAGACAAGCAATACATACAGCTGTACTGCAATGGTTATGACAGCACAATCCTGCTACACATCATTTTGCTTACTGTTATTGGTATTGTTTATTGCAATACAGTTGCTATTGTTCATTTATTGCACTACAGCTCTAATTGCCCATTTATTGCACTACAGTTCTACTTTGCCCATTTATTGGATTACAGTTTTTGTGTATATTTTATTGCAGTAAATGCTATACCTTTTCTTGCTTATTGCACTACAGTTAGCATAATAAATCTGTGCTTACCACACTCATGGCGCAACCTGGCCAGGTGCCTGGCATGAAACTCAACATTGTGAGCCCTCACAACTGCAGCCATTTTTAAGATCTACTGGACTGAGGGACTAAAACTAAAGGATGTCCACCAGATGTGGTGTTTACAGATAAAATGAAAGTCCAATACTGCAAAAAGCTATCCATTACTGGAACCTGGAATGCAAGACCAGTGGAACAAGATAAACCTCATATGATTAAAAATGAGATGACAAGAATAAATATAGATATATTGGGTATGAATGAACTAAAATGGACTGAAATTGCTTAATTAAACATCAAATAGTCATAAGATCTTGTAGTTTGTTTAAAAATATTAGAAAAAAGTAAAGTAGCCCTCATATTAAATAAAAAGGTGTCAAAATCAGTGCTTGGTTACATCCCAAAAAAACTGACACAATAATATCAGACTACTAGCTAAGTCATTTACCATTATAGTGATGCAAGTGTATGTTTTGAATATGGATGCTGAAGAAGAAAATGTTGACAAGTTTTATGAGGATCTGCAGTTTCTTCTGGAAATAACACCCAGTTATTATATTTATCGTAAGCAACTGAAATGCTAAAATAGATGTTCAAAGTACAACTAGAATAGCAAGCAAATCAGTGACTGGAGTACATCATGAAGTGGGACATATACTATCAAAATTTTACCAAGATAATTCAATGGCCAGTGATCCTGTGATAGAAAGCCACACCCAGATGACCTGTGTTCAATTAATGGCACAGAATTTGGATGTGTCACATGTGGAGGATGGGACTCAGTGGCTGATACTGACTCACTCATTCTGGAGAAAGGGAGGCATTTTAGCCTCATTGCAATAAGCAGTATAAAGGCCTGCTGAGCTCAGTGCTGCATACGCACCTAAAAAAAAAAAAACATGGAAAGACATTTGTGATTATTGTCCAGGTGGTGACAACAAAAATAGTCCTAATGGAAAGAATATTAAGAAGGTAGAGTAGCTGTATGCAGGAGCTTTAGAAGTGGACAAGGAAATAAGGAGAGCAAAAAAACAATGGAGTTCAGGTACAATACATCAAACTGAATGCAGAGTTTCAGAGAACAGCAAAAAAATAAATAAATAAGGTAGTATATTAGAATGAACAGTGTGAAGGCCTAGAAGAACATAATAGAACTGGAAAACCAAGAAATATCTCCAAGACGATTGTTGAACTAAAATAACATTTCAAAATAAAATTGGTCATTTTAAAATACAAAGATAGAAGTTGTCTAACAGAAGATATTAAGAAGAGTTTGAAGGAATAAACAAAAGTACCACCACATCACTGATACATGTAATGACATTTTCCCTGAGTTACAGACAGACATCCTGGAGAGGAAAGTTAAATGGGCCCTAGAATTCCTTGATAATAGCATGGTTGCAGGAAGACACTGAATTCCAGCTAAACTGATTGAAATCCAGCAAAGGAGTGCTATTACAATGTTGCTTAGAATTTGCCAACAAATTTAGAAAACATGGATGGCTATTAATTTTGCAATAGTCAATTTGAGTTATCACTAAGATGGGCAATGATAAGGAATGACAAAATTATTGCACAGTTGTACTTGTTTCATATGAAAGGTGATACCCAAGATCCTACAAGTTAGACCCCAGGAATGCATGGACTGAGAGAAATGGCAGTTGTACAATGTAATGTTGGAATGGGTAGAAGCAGCAAAGATTAAATTACCAGCATCCAGTGGTAAGAGAAAAACAAGGGAATTCCATAAAAATATTTATTTTTGCTTTACAGATTACTCTAACATTATTTACTGTGTGGATCATAACATTCTGTCAAGTTCTTAAAGGAAAAAGCTCATCTTATTTCCCTTTTGACAACTTTATATGAAGAGCAAGAAGTAACATTTAGTGGCAATTTTGAAAAAAAAGCTGACTGGTTTAAGATTGGGAAAGAAGTGGAACAATTCTGGGTTAAGAAAAATCAGATTTTGGAAACAAAATATTAACAACCTCAGATATGCAGAAGCTAGCACTTTGATGGCTGAAAGTGAGGAAAAGTTAAAGACCCTGTTGAAGAAGGTGATAGCAAGCAGCACGAAAGCTGTCTTTCTCCTCAACATAAAAATTAAGTACATAAATGTATGACATATAGCTATATCAGTACATTGCAGACTGATGGGGACAATGGAAGCAGTGACAGATTTTATTTTCCCGGACTCAAAGATCTCTGAAAATGGTAACTGCAGCCATGCCACTAAAAAACACTTGATTTATAGAAAGAAGGCTTTGTCTAG
Source organism: Protopterus annectens (assembly GCF_019279795.1). NCBI lineage: Eukaryota > Metazoa > Chordata > Ceratodontiformes > Protopteridae > Protopterus > Protopterus annectens. The sequence continues at coordinate 260,819,931 of NC_056748.1, read as the reverse complement.
TTTGACCGAGTTTGTATGCAATTCCCAATTATGGTATTATATTGAATACCTTAGCCATCTCTAGGTAGTTGGTATCAACCATTTTAACTCCATTCATTCCTTGATTACATTCTCAAGTAAATCTAGCAGGTTGAATATGCAAGACCTTCTACTGACAAAACCAAACTGGGATGACTCCAGTGTCTGGAGGTTGCCAATGTCTTTGCTGATCATTTCCATGATAATCTGTTCCATGGCTTGACATATCAGACTAGTTAGACTGATGGGTCTGTAGGTTCTGGATCAGTTGATGGCCCACCCATTGTAAAAGGGCATAACCATTGCCATCCTCCTTTCTCTTGGTACTTTGCCTGTTTTGGGGCTGTAGTTGAAAAGTGACTGAAGTGGTCCTGATAGGTCATGTTTCAAGCTATTTGAGGGACAGATCAAGATACTGTCAAACCCCACTGAGGCTGTTTTTGACCTTAGCAAGTGCTGCCATAACCTGCACCCTGCTAATGGTTGGGAGGGTATGCTTGTAGGGTTTTTCCAGAGGGTGGGTGGGTAGAATGGGATACAATTTGAGCAGAATGTGTTAGCCAGCAGGTTTGCTATGTATGTTACTCTCCTCAGTGAAGATGGTACCATTTGCTCTCAGTTCCTAACACTGTTGCATGTTACCTTTGAAATTTCAGACATAACTGTAGAAAGCCTTCTAGGTGTCTTTAGCACCTCCTAACTGGCCTTGTTGGGTTTAAGTCTCTTATTTTCTAGTTTAGTTAAATTAGTGATCTGTTGGTATTATGAGACTTGTGTTTTCTGATTTTGGCCATGACTTATTTCCTTTTGTTATATAGCCTGTTAAGATTAGGAGTAAACCAGTGTTTTTTTTTTTTTTGTTAGTTTTGGTCTTACCTGTTGTAGGTACAGCAGTCTCTATGCAGCCATTTACATTCTTGTAAAGTACAACTGTTAACAATTCTACATAGATTGTTGTGAATTCAGAGTTAGACAGAACACTGAATTTTGAGAAAGTGTCTCAATAGGATGTAGTTTGCTTTAGAATAGTTTCTAAATGCAACAGGTTTTATTGGGTTTTCCAAACTGAGTTTTATTTCAAAGAAGACAGCTTTGTAATCTGAACTCACCAGTGAAAACAAGATTTGGGGTATGTGTGTGTATGCATGTGGGGTGAGGGTGCAACACTCTTTTATATTGGTAAGGACTCGGTCCTGTATGGATGAACCTCTGTTTGGAGTGTGCAGTAAATGATCAAGGGCATTTGTGTTAATTTAGTCCAGGAAACATTGTGCATTCAAGTTGGAGGCAGTGTATGTTTCCCAATCTATAGAGGTGTAATTAAAGTCTCTCATGAATAGAGTGTTTGGTTGGATAAAGTGTATCCAGTAGATCTAGATAAGAGTTGTGGGATTCTTGTGACACAGATGGTGACCAATAGCTTAAGATATGATAAGGGACTCTATCTAGGGTGATTTGCACATGGATGAACTCCAGGATATCATCATGTTTAATCAAGAATGAGGTCTATTTGTTACTAATGAAGATTGCAACATCTCCACCTTTAATCTCTGCTGTGAGGCCAATGGCAAATGTGTGGAAGACACTGTAGCCTTGCACTACTGGAGTAATTTCTGTGGCTTTATACCATGTCTCAGTATTGGCACAGATGTCTATATTCTCCAGACTAAGGGAAGCTTGTAGGATGTGAAGTTTCTTGTTAAGACTCCTAGCATTAAACAGTAACACATTTAGGTTGCTTTGAGTTTTATTTTCTATGTTGGTAGGTTTTTCACCTTGACATTGCCTAAACAATGCTCTAAGGATGTGGATAACGTTTTAGATATTGAATCCCTCCTGGACTGACACCAGAAACTAAGTGACTTGTTAAAGTCAATAATTTTTTTGTTCATACTGTGTCATCATCCTTTGTGAAGGTAGAATACTGCTCAATGCAAGACACATATCTGTCTGAGACACATATTCAGAGAGGTCAGTAATGCATCTCTTCATATAATCCAGAGAGGTATATTTTAGGTTATTTACTCCCACGTGGACTATGCTAGAATCATAATGATACCTGTAGTGCAAATATTTGAGTGCATGTGTGACCTGGTGGATTCTGGTTCCAGATAAGCCACTGACGGTAATCTTCTCCTTGTCCCGAATGATGAGTAAGGCATCTGTGTGCCATACAGTGGAGTCCACTATGACAAGAGGCCTGGGTAAATTGTTTGCTTTCCTTATAGACTTTGTTTTATGAGGTCTATTGGGTGTAGTATTATGCATGGTGTTTAGTTACGCTTTCAGTGTGTGCTTTACAGATTGTTGAGGATAGGCATTGCCATTTGCATGGCTGGAAGGTCTTTGAAGTTTGGGGAGATTGCTTTTTAGTGATCAGCATAAGATGATCTATGTGTATGGTGGACACTGTGCATGGTGGATGTAGTTTGTGTGCCTTTATTGACAACCTTGTTGTAAGCGAGATTTTTGCCTCAAAGAAAGTTGTGTATGTACATCTCTGACATACTATGTTGATTTCTTTAAAGATTAAAAGGTGATCTGTGTACATGAGAAAATTGCTACATTGTGTCAGAATGCCTATATCTACCAAGCTGGCTACAGAGACAGTTGGAAATGACATATCCATGTTGTATGTACCTCTATTAGGGTGGGTTGTTATGGTTTTAAGGAATATGTTTGATGGATGTCGCCTAGTGTTGTCTCTATGTTTAAGGACTAGAATTGAATAGTGCTAGTATATGCTATAAGATGGTGCTAGAATATGCTACAGTGCTATATGATGCACAAGTTAGATGCACTGAGCTTAACTCCATGCAATGCTTCAATAGTTTACAGGTTGCAGTCCTATTACTAGTTTAATAGGAATAACTTATCTGTCCAGGCACTTGCATCTGGATAGGGCATTGCCAACCTTTGCTGTGCAAAGAGCAGCTCCATGCAATGATGCCTAATATAGAAGCAGAAATGAAAGATAAATATTTACTTCTGATCATCTTGCCAATAGAACACCTACACTTTGAGCCCCCCTCTTGGGTGCTCCCCAGCTCATATAGACCAGACAAACACCTACTTCTACATGATAGATGCCCTTAATCCTCTTAATCTAAAAGCAATGCAAAAAAGACCATCTAGCTAAGTCACCCCTCTGCAGGGTGATGTCAAGACTAAACAGTTCAAGTACCAAACAATAAAGGACAAAAGGTGATTTGTAGCACAAATACACTTCAAATGCTTAGGAAATTGCAAAATGCATGCAGTAATTGCTTCACCATTGAAAAACCAAGTGCAGTAATAAAGTTGTAGAACTTATCATTGTCTGGATAACACTGACTTCAGTGGAAACACTTTTTGAAGCACAAGCAAATAGCCAAAGTTTGATGAGCTCTGTAGAAATGAGTACAACATCAGGCAAACACACCTAATTTATAGAAGCAGAAATGAAAGTGAAATCTAAGTCCTGAACCCTCTGGCCAATAAATTGATTACACTTTGAGCCCCCTGGAGTGCATTTCAGCTCAGACAGACCAGGCAAACACCTTCTGCCACAAGATAGATGATGTTAGCCCTCTTAATGTAAAAGCACAGCAAAAAAGAATCTTCAGGTGCTATGCAACAACAAATAACTTATTCCTTGTAGACAGTAAATTAGACAGTCAATTAGAAAATGTGCCTTTTTAATGATAGTCCATTCATTTATGTAGGATTAACTGAACTTTATATATAAAATGATCTTGATAATGTATTAACATGACAGGGTCCAGCAGCATTAAATGATGGAATCAATTTAATCAAATCAGCCTATACATAATGGACAGTTCCAACCCTAAGTGAGTATCCTGAGCCTTGGCATTGGGATTTCACCTGCTGAACGTAGATATTCTTCCACTTGATAGAGTAAATCAATAGAAGCAGATAGAAGGCAGAAAATTCTCATGTCTGTGGTATGCATGCTATGTTTTCAAACCCCAAACCACTGACTCTGTTAGCTACTCTCAATGCCAAAAACTACAGTGTCATCCCCTTTGGTAAAAACTCTGTACCCATGAACTACCACATAGGCAGCAATCTACTTAACACCGAATGTATGATAAGAGACCTTGGGACCCAGGTGGACAGTAGTCTCTCCTTTGATAGTCACATCGCCAGAGTAGTCAGGAAGTCCTTCTACGTGGCACACCTCATCATAAAAGGGTTCTCATCCAGGAAAAAAGAGGACATTGTTACCCTCTACTCATCACTCATTAGACCCATTATAGAGTACAATGCCCCTTTTGGAATGTAGCTCACAAGACATCTGCAGCAGCTGGAAAGGCCACAGAAGTACCTCACAAAGAGGATTACTAGACTCAAACAAATGCCCTCCACTGACCGCCTCAAAAAACTCCAGCTTTACTCCATAGCATATAGCCTACTCAGAGGTGATCTCTGCCTAACATATAAAGCTATGTCAAACCCAGAGCTGTTGGACGTGCTACACCTAAAGAAATCCCAATCCCTCCAAGCTACATGCTCTAGGGACCTAAACCTTGTCACCACAATCAACAGGACATGCTGGAGGGATAGATTCCTATCCCAGAGACTTCCCATACTCTGGAGCAGGCTACCCATCTATGTCAAGCAAAGTTCTTCATTAGCACTCTTCAAGAAAAATCTTGATGAGTGGATGGGAAATAGGAAATACACGCCAGGGATCACTTCTGTATCTCTGCTCATCAGTGGCACAGGAAAATAACTTTCTTGGGTGGCGTAAGCCAGGGAACCTTGTTGGCTAGGCTTGCGTAAGCCCTTGGGCTGATAGCCTAGTACCTACCTATGAACCTATGAACCTATGTACTGTCTCTTCCAACTAAAGCAATGCACAAAAGTTACCTATTTTATTTTGTCTCTTTGCATTTAGAAATGTCTCTTTCATCTTTGCTTACTTTTTGTCAAACTTATCACATTTATGTCTTGAAAATGTTGAAAGCAAGACATCTCAGGGTCCAAACATTTCCAGATAATACTTGCACTTCCTATGGAGTGAGGACTAGCCTATTACATGTAAAGTAGCCCTATGTTGGACTGTCAAGTTTGCAGTCAGTTGGTCTTCAAGATACCTAACCACTGTACCTCTGTGTTGATGGCTTCTGCTATACATATCAATATTATTCTTGAAGAGTATTATAGACTTAGCTAGGTCTAGTTGTTAGCTGAAGTTTATTCCATAATCTTGGATGATTGTGTATAATGCATTTGTTACATTTGTCTGTTATTGAGATTTATATTAGTAGGTTCACCAGTCTGGCAACATCTTCCAAAGCAACACATTTTGGGCAGAGAATTTTAAACAGAACTGGATCAGACATTACCTATTAGACAAAGAAGTCACTTCTTGGAATCTTATAAGAAACAGAAAAGAGGTTGGGGTTGGTGTGATTGCTAAGCTGTATACCTCATAGACACTGGGTACAGGGTTTAATTCTTGCCTTTGAAGGGAAATTGGCTAGGCTTAAAATTGCCTGCAAAGACAGCTAACCTTGTACTTAATTATCAGCCTACATACTAACAGTTTCCAAAGACTTTTTAAAAAGATAAATTTTTCCAACGTATGATGTTTCTATTAAGGAATCATTCTGTTTCAAATTTTTCAAGTGATGTGCTCAAAGGCTGCTTTGTACGAAGCTGTATTTAATAGCTGGTTGGATAAGTCAGATATAAAGATATGCACTAGTTTCCCTAGAGTGAATAAATATAATCTTTAAAAATAGATTGTTTGCCTATTCTCCACAAATGAACTAGTGACTTTATTATATTTCTAACTACTTCTTTGTTCATAAGCATGTGTCACTTATTAGTGCTTGTGCATTTTTTTTAATTTTCTTTCTAGGCACCCAATAAAAATGTATTCTGTCCAGTCAGGTTATCCCAACCAACAAATAACATAAATAAAAACAATGTTTCATGTCTCTTTAAGACCATCTGTGATCTCAAGATTTTTTGTGTTGAATAATTTCCAAAAGATAATTTGAAAACTCTGTCCAAATGGAAAATAAAAGCTTTTACTTGCCTTTAATACAAAATAAAAGTATTCAACATTGGATATGCCAAAGACAATCTATTTAGCTATCAGAAGTAGATAGTGTTCTGTTTTAACATACTTGCTCAGACTCTGAGTTTCTATAATAATCTTATCTTGCCTTGTTTTGTGACAGTAACAATGTTTTTCACACAGTCAGTTCAGCTTGTTTAATAATCAAACCAAGACTCTCTAATTTTCATTTCATCTTTGGTTCTTCCTTTAAGTCCTTAGTACTTTTATTGATGCATGCAATAGTGGCAATTTTTCAACAGAAAATGTAATGCAGTATTCACCTGGTAAATGGCCTAAGCCAGCAAATGATTAATATTCTTCTTTTGGCTTTTCCCGGTTAGGGGTCGCCACAGTGGAACTCTAGTCCACTAATGATTGGCAGTAGATTTTTACGGTGTCAGCTTGACACCCAACCTTCAACAAAGGCACGCCCATTCACGCATGTCTTTCGAATGCCACTCAACCACGGGGAGGACATGCAGACTCCACACAGAAGGTGCTCCAGCTAAGAATCGAACGGGAGAACCTCTTGCTGTGAGGCAACAATGCTACCACTGGATAGTTCTCCAAAATGGTAATAATGTTAGAAATGTCAGAAGTATGCCATTTCATTTTAAGTTTTATCCTTCCATTGAGTTACCTAATGAAGTATTGGTTACTCTGTTTTTGCTGCTAGTTATAGTTCTAGTGTAAGGATTCTTCTGTAATTATTTTGAAGAAATATTTAAGTTACCTTTCATACATCAAGACTGCTATTATGTCAACAAGCATGATGATGACTTTGTTTCATGTTTGTATTGCATTCTACCTCATAAACATTCAAGGATGTGCTTGCCTTTAAAACATTCCAAAAGGCGGATCCATAAATGTGTGATCTGGGCTGTGCCAGTATACTGTAAATTCTCTTAACTATACCAAACAGTGTACAAGCAGTATAACATAACATAATTAGCTAGTTTAATTTGAAGTCTAAAGACAGCATTTGAAACATTAGTTCATATCTTTTCTGTTAGATTCACAAGAAAGAATAATATGACTCACTGGCTTCAGTTTATAACCAGCACACATTGAGAGAATGCATGAATATTTGCTCAAAGTAACTGGCAACTTCAGTGTTTTAAAATAATTGGGCAAAATATTAAATTCTGTGTCACTGTCTTAAAAATAATGATTTTTACATGAATTTTCAGCTTTTCTGTTCAAACTGCATCATTACTGGTTGTTGTGTTCTGCACAGAATTTGGGTAATACAACCTACTACTTTCACAAACATTTCAGATTTATTTTTAACCCTGTATTTTTAATGATGTGTACTTCTTGCAAATTAACTTTATTTCTTCTCTTAAACATGTTTTAGGCAATGATCTGTACCTCCACAGAGACTAAAGATGTGATTACAAGCAATATATTGCATTTGTTTGTTTTTTAACCCGCCACTATATGTATACACCTTTATTTCTTTATAACTGCTTCAGGATGTTTTCTTGGATTTGTCTGCATTTTCAATGTTCTGCCTTTATTTTTATTTCATTTATGTGATTCACATATCCATTCACTCTCACTTTCAATTATTATATTGTATTCATTTTCATTTCCTTCCTTAACCCTTTTAATTTTATATTTGTAGGTTCAGTCACTACTCTTACATCTTGTGCTTTGAGTTAAATCAGTCTCTCAGTGTCTGCATCTGACTTGATCATGCTTTGCTTCACATCTCTGTCTAATATAAACGATTCATGCAAGTCATCAAAGATTCACTCTATAGTTCTGCTCCTGAAACTATGTGCTTCCTGTGTTTTGATTTCTAGTAAAAAAATATTTTGCATTAGGAATCTTTTTACTTTGCTTACTGTATGCTTAAAATATTTCCTTCAGCACTATGAACTTATAATCATCATCTACTTTTTGGTTATTTTTTATTTGGCTGACATTACACATGAAATTTCTTTCTGAAGATTTCTAGGCTGTAATGTTCCTGTTTTGAAGGTTAAGATCATTAAATAAATATATAACTTCATCAGTTGTATATAAGGATATTTCACACTGAATGTTATTTAATATTATTTGTACTTGCACTCATAAGTGAAACAGAGCTCGAATAGGCATTCTGAATCAAAATTAGAATGTTCAATAAGGCAAACACTGAAAGAGATTGCTGGCACTGCCAAATTTTAATTCAAAATATGACAAAAATGATTACTTTGTGAAAGTGAGTTGCAATATATGAGAAAGTTATTTTTCAAAAGGGTAACAATAATTTGAACTAATAATATTTCGACATTTACTGTACTGAAATGTAAAATACAAAAGTCATCTGCAGTAGTTCCCACTAAAATGTAAAAAACATATATCTATATTTGCAAATTTTCTCTGTTTTTTGTATATAGCTTTTATTATTTATATTCATATAGTCATTAGCTCACAGGAAGAAAACTCACAAGGAGATTCAATAAATCCTACATAGTCCTTTTTCACCATGGGTGTGTTGCGCTGCAATGTGCACATAGCTACGGAAACATTTGGATTCAGAAAGTGCCATGTAGAGGGGCTCACCACTGCACAAACAAGTTAAACACTGTGGCATGGTAATTACAGCATAAGCAGCTGAACTGCATGCTAATTAACCAATCCAACATGGTTTAGTTATTCAACAAGCTATAAAGCATCTGTGTAGACATTGTGCTTTATCCTGTGAATTCCAAACCTTTTTGAAAACAGACATGGAAAGGAGTCTACACAGACAGAATGCTAGGGTCTGCTGCTGCTTTAATTCATTTGTGTGTGCTACAGGCTAAAACCAGCACTTCTGCTGCTGCTGCTACTAATAGACCTAGGCTGAGAAGGAGAAAAGTTTTCAGGCCCCATTTAACTTATTACAACCTACATGATGCGAAAATTGTGGAGCACTACAGTGTGGACAGGGACACATTACAGGAACTCTGTGACATCTGCCATCCTCAACGCAGAGCCAGAGCCAACTGAGGGAAACCCATTCTAGTGGAGACAAAGTTATGTGTAGCCTTTAGAATGTTAGCTATAGATACCTTTCAGAGACCAACAGTGCACATGTTCGGGGTGTCATAGGCATCAGTATCTGGAATCCTCCACTAATTCCTGAATGATATGCTCCAACATGCCAGTGACCACATATATTTTCCCCACAGTTCTGAGAAGAGGGCCAGAAATATGTAGCAGTTCTACCCTGTATCACACTACTCTGAAATACTGGGTTCCATAGATTGCACACATGTAGAAATTAAGGCACCACCTGGGGAACAGGGTAAGCTCTACATTAACAGAAAGGGCTATCACTCTATCAACTGCTAGTTCATGTATAATGCCAAGGGAATAATCTTGAACATGTGTGCTGGCCACCCTGGCAGTTACCATGACTCACATATCTGGCACACCTCCCAAATTTATACCAGATGTTTGCTAGGGGGGATATCCCACAGGTGTCTTTACTGGGGGATGCAGGCTATGCAGTGGAACTGTGGCTGATGACACCATCAGAAATGCACACACATCCATGGAAGAACATCATAATGAGGCACATGCTCAAACACAAAATATCATAAAGCATGTGTTTGGGTTGCTGAAGTCATGGTTCTGGTGCCTTGATATATCTGGAGTGCCCTGCAGTACAATCCACAGACATGTACAGAGATATTCACAGTATGTGCCATGTTAGACAATATAATTCTGAGAAAATAGCTGCAGAAGGATCAGCAAGGGGAAGAGGCACACATCCCACCACCAATGCCAAGATCACCACAGCCACAGGCAGATGAGGAGACACAGGGGCGCCACCAGCTGTTGTGGGTATAGGCAGATGTAGGTGTGCTCAGTATGCTCTTACATTGGCTAAGAGACAATACATAGCACACTCACTCACCAGCAAAAACCTTACAACCTAACTCCTAGTCACATACACATAGTAACTTTGATGCCAGGCAACTTACATAATCTTAACCTCCCCATGCATTGGCTGTATACTGTTTACAACAGACAGAGTCAGTCCTGAAATAAAACTGTGCTAACTGCTGCATTTACAAGGTAAGTCCTGAACTTGAACTTTATTGTTTAATAATATGATTGTGTGGCATATCCTTGTATGTCATTATTTGGTCTGGTAAGCTAGTAGAAGGTGGAAGATCTGTACAGAACTTACCTTAACATGTGACAGCGGAGAATTATTTTACTTATTTGTCATCCATTACTAATTAGAAGACCTCAGGCATCAGAGATTCACACAGTCATACCTCTCAAAAGTACTGATTATCACTGCATGTCCTCAGTTTAGCACTATATGTTTGTACTGGAAAATGATTAAAGGGAGAAGTTAGAAAGTAATGATACACATTGAAGTTTCTGACTTCACAACCATCACAAGATCATTCACTATAAAGTTGGCAAATTTTTTATGCTATCAACTGCCTAACTTTCAAGGCCAATATAAGTCAAAGGTACAATTATCAGTTCAACACCACAAATGCAGATATACTAAGCACTAAGTTAGCTATGCACCCTGAGCATCAGATACAAAGCTTTTGTATCTCTGAATCCAAAAGATAGAAAACAGTGATATGGCACAGTTATTGTCACTTGCACAGGGTGTTGTGTGGTAGGGACAGGAATCGTAGGCTGACACAAAAGGTTGGGGAGTGTGTATGAGTAAGAAAGAGAAGATGGCAGACATATGATAAACCAACACATAGCCACTGACACAAAGTGAATAACTGATGTGCATGTCTGTAGGGGTCCTCCAGGTGAAATTGGTGTGTGAGTATCTGCATGAGAACAGCTAAGCTTGGTGCTGGCTCTATGTCTTGTTATGTCAGACAGGTGTGAGCAGTGCATGGTAAAGGTGGCAGTCCATTGTTGTTGTCCCCGACCATGAGAACTGGTTCTACCAGGAGTTGTACTGGCATGTCCATGCCCAAGGATCAGATGTAGTGTTGCTACCTGCATGTGATTGATGTTTGCTGGATAAGTCCCTTCACAGAGATGCTCAAGACCATGACCCCATGGCCTGCCACTTCTGGGTGCTGACAGAACACTTGCTAATGGAGCAGTGGAAGTATTTCCACTATGGGAGTGTGATCAAGAATGGCCATGTTGGCTGAGAGCAGATGATGTGGATGACCTACTCTAAAAGGTATGCCACTTCCCTTCCAGCAAATGTTCCATGACAGACACCACTCATTTCAATGCGTCATTCATCCGATCCAGTTAATCGACAACACGGTGGAGTCAGTCATACATGTCAGACTGTGCCACATCCAAAACCCTGTGTATTTGTCTGGAGCACCTATGTGAATGTGCCTGTGCCTCCATGATGGCCCTAAACATACACTGAGTTACACAGGAAGAGACACCTGCAACAGGTGAAGGATGGACAGCAGGCTCCCTCTGAGCACCCCTATCAATCCTCCTGCATGACACCTCGCCCACACTTTGGCTATGGTCAGACTCAACAGGCAATGAAGCCACATTAGCCTCACTTCCCTGATCAATGTTCTCACCCTCCAACTGTCCAATATGCGTGAGCTCAATGGACTGGATAGATGTAGGCCTACTGGCTGTGTCCTATGGAAATGCAGGGAAGGGTTGTATGTCAATCTCAGTGTAAGATTCAGCCTTTGCACCCCCGACTGTGCCTTACTTTGGTCACCATAATCATAAAGAGTCTTCTGATACACTGGCATCAGATGGCACAGGGCCCATGCTCCTAATGTCATGATCACCTGTGATAAACAGCAAGAAATGCACGAATAAATTAATACCTGCACTACTACAGTACAATATATGCTAACAAAGTAACAGTGCTGCCACTGTTACAGACAGTACATAAAAACACACAAAAGGCCTGAGATCAATATCACACACACAACAATATTTCTTTAAATTGCCCATCAGTACTGACATAAAAATCTTTGTCTTACCATCTGCAGATGGGGTACACCTCTGTAGTCCAGTTGGACCTGGAAGTAGTTAAACAAGAGGTACGGGCAACATCATCACAATGAACAGTAATACAGGGAGTAATACATTTACTCCTTTATATGTCAATTAACTATAGCTTCAACAAGAATGTGGCTGACAGCTCTATTCTAAGGTTATAACTGTAGCAATGTTGAATCACCCCCCCCCCAAAAAAAAGATGTGTGACACAGAATTAACTTATTGATTTCAGTTGTTTTACTATACAGCACTTTACAACTGTTCAGATAGCAATGCCTACCTGGAAGCTTCTCCTGGGATGTGCTTGGTGTCTCAGAAACTGTTACTCTGATACCTAGGACATGCTGTATTGCACTCTCCTGGGAGCTGTCTCAATCTCTGGTATTGCCTAGGAACTCTTCACTGGGAGTTAGTGGTGGTTCCCAAGTAGGCCCTCCCTTGGTAAACATGTGCTCATGGCCCACTGCAGCTGCTCTCCTCCATGCAGATCTGATCATGTCAGTGGCTGTCTGGCGCTCCTGCTTGTATGCCCTGTAGTGGACACTCACGGCACTGACACCATCTACTATCTGCTGCCATATTTGCATCCTATGTGCCATATCTCTCCTTCCCCTTTACATCAAAAAAGCACCATGTTGCCTTAAGCCATTTACAATCACTTGGTTCTCAACATCAGTGAGGAGGACTGATATGCCTGGGCAGCATACTAATAGGTGTCCTAAAAGACAACAGAAGGATAATACACATAAGTATGACAAAACTGCAAAATAACTGTTTCCAGATAAAACAGAAAAGGTAGCCTACCAGTGAAACGTGAAACAGCATAGAGATGTAAAATACTAACAACAGGCTGGATGCAAAACAAAGCAAGTAACAAGAGCAACATATCCTTGTTTGTGCCATAGCAGTAACTCACCTTTACTCACCTTCCAAAAGGACAGTCCATCCTTGTTTGTGCTATAACACTAGCTCAGCATTTCCCTCCCCCTAAAACAGCAGTCTATCCTTGTTTATGCTATAACAACTGACCCCCCAAAGCAACAGCCCATCCTTGTTTGTGCCATAACAGTAACTCAGCTTTGCTCCCCCAAAACAACAGTCCATCCTTGTTTGTGCTATAACAGCTCATTCCCCCAAAGCAACAGTCCATCCTTATTTGTGCCATAACAGTAACTCAGCTTTGCTCCCCCAAAACAACAGTCCATCCTTGTTTGTGCCATAACAGTATCTCAGCTTTGCTCCCCCAAAACAACAGTCCACCCTTGTTTGTGCTACAACAGTAAGTCACCTTTGCTCCCCCAAAACAACAGTCTATCTTTATTTGTGCTATAACAGTAAGTCACCATTGCTCCCCCCAAAATAATTTTCCATCCTTGTTTGTGTCATAACAATAACTCAGCTTTGCTCTCTCTACCCAAAAACAATAGGCAAAAGAAAAGATTTCCTAATAAACCATCTTTGAAATATAAAAGTGCTATCAAAGGAGTGGTCGCTGAAACATTTGTGCATATTTATCACACAGAATTCCACAGGCATGTACTGGTAATTATGTATACCTCTGAAATGGCTTGACAAACACACCCATGTCATCAGTACACTTCTAACTAATGTATACAGATAAAACTGTAAAGGCCTCTGCTTCAATTTTTTTCTTAAATATATTCCAGCATATGCACAGTATGTAAGTGACAAAATGGATGCATACCTTCTGAAGTGCAGTACTCTTCTGTACAGATATATCCTGAAGTAGGGTTTTTGCAGTTTTGCAAACATATGCAACTCTCTTCACCATCAGTTTTCCTAGCTACATGGTTGCCTTTTTATATGGTGTAGATTCAGGGTTGTTAGCACGGTGAACATGCAAATGAGATGTGAACTCATTAGAATTGCTGAATCCCCAAAACTTGGATCCATGTAGGAAATGTAAAGACAGTGCAGGCACTCCCTCAGTGTTTGTTTTAATGGATTACAACTGTGAATGATAAGTGGTTGCCTTACTTCCACTGGGTGTGTCAGGTTATATCTACAAAGTGTTAGATGCAAGGCTGGAAATGTAAGCAAGCAGCACACAAGTCACAGATTGTGTTGCTTAACATCCAACCTGTCTTTCATTTGTTGGCAATTGCATATGATATCATTTTCATTTAATATCCTCACACATTTTAAGGCCAGTGATATAGAATGGCTTACACACTGCATGTCTCAGATTACTGCTCAGATAAATGAAGGCTGGCCAACAAACACAGAAGTGTAAAGCAGAGCTATATACTTCAAGCAATAATCTTGACAGGTTGTGTGATCACTAGGCATTCTTCAAGAAAACCACAGGTAACACTTGAATGGCTTGATATTAGTGTAGATCCTGTTGCAGTTGGTTGTGTGCATATTTATTTAAATTATTTGCTGTAAAGCTGTTAGTGTGGCAAGGAGGGATAAAGCACCCATCCTGTATTCTGAGGGTATACTGGAGTGAGAGTTCTAATCCAGATCTGTGTACAAGTATCTCATGTGCACTAACATTTTCTAGTGTGTATGTCATAGATTGCTTTTCCTCATTTCAAGAAGCTTGGGATAGTTTAGCATGGGCTGTAGGCAGTGCCACTGGTGTTCCTCACACTGGTGAACAATGTAGGCATCACTACAATGACCTCTGGAAGAAGAAGAGGGATACATTCGACCATTGGATTGAGGAAATATAGGACTGCAAACATCCCACACCTATGTAAGTATCAACTATAGAGAGTAATTGTAAGACTTAAAAGCTGGACGGAGCAGTGATGCAGCAGTAACATTGTCACCTCACAGCAACAGCTTCTCCGGTTCAATTCTCAGCTGGGGTGCCTTCTGTGTGGAGTCTGCATGTCATCCCTGTGTTCATGTTGGTTTCCTCCCGGTACTCCAGTTTCCTCCCACGTTACAAAAAATACATCTGGAATGTTTATCCCCTGGTCACTGCTGAAAATTGGCTTAGTTCCAAGTTGGACTTTCCTGGTTAACAAATGTTAAATAAATAAATAAAATAGGCAAGACTGGTACTCATAATGGTATTCTGTTCTTTTTTTTCCCACAGCTGTACAGACTGTGAGGTCAATGTACAAGCCCCTGGGGCTAGATTGGCAAGAATGAGGGAAGCATGTGGTATGTATGCAGCAGAATAGTAGTGTTATTCTAGCATTAAAAGTTAAAAATAGCTTTTGTTTGGTATTTTATAAAGTTGTATCAAATTGAACATGCATATCTCAACTGTAACAGCAGGTAAGCATACATTAGTCAATAGCACAAGCCAAATACAATAGTAGACTTTTCTCTGAAGTTTTGAGTGCAAAGACCACACTTCCCAACAATACAGTACTGTTAATTCTTCAATTATGTGTAATTTAAAGGTTTAAAGTAAATGTTCCATACCAGTGGCACACATGCCTTGCTGTAAACTGTAAACTGCATAACTGGAACATGCATATGTGCAATATATGCCCATGTCAAGGAGTACTTGCTGCAATCTGTAGTATAGTGTACATCTGTTAGTCTTAATAGTAAAGGTTAATAGAGCCAATTAATTGCATGAATGCATTGTATGTTACATATGAAGGCATACCTCTCAACTGTACAGTTTTTTTTTGCAGAATTCTATATTTCTGCCTCATATTTTTGGTCCATTGTTCATAAAATTGTGTTTTTCTGGCAAATTATTGGCAAATCATTAAAGATTGAAGACGCAAAATAATGACAGACATTTGAATTTCAGAATTCATACCCTTCAGAAAATTCATGCTAATCCAAAACCAGTTGTTGTTCTATCAACTTTCTAAGTTTGTAAGAGCAATTTTTAAAAACTGCAACTATTTTTGGGCCTTTGCCCCACTTTTATTTATGGCTTTGTACATATTTCTTTCTCTAAAAGGTTGCGAGGTATGTATGAAGGCACTAATTTTATCACTTTTTTTCTCGGGCCAACCCTTATCTTTTTTTTTTATTTTTATTTTATTTTTTTATTACATGTCACCAAAATGTGTCCATGTTATCCATGTGTACCACATCATTAAATGCTCCACAGCACAGTAGGGTAGGTATGCCCTACAAGATCTGCCTGCCCCCTCCACTGGCTCCACCACCATTGACCAGCACATATGGTCATAACCTATTAGCACCACCTCTGCTACCCCTGCACTACCTGCCCCATCAGGTAGTCCTTCTTCAGAGGTTGGTCCAGTGGTACCCTCTGAGAGCAGGGGTGGAGGTGGTGATTTTATCACCTGCACTGAATTGCCAAGCATGGTGCACAGGTTTGTGAACCACACTGTTGATGCACACCTATGCTGGCTGTAGAGTTTGCTCTCCCTCATTTTGTATAGTACTAGGAAGAGGAGACACAGACATCAGGCACTCCAGCCAGCAGTGGTGTGAGGTGACAGTGATGACAGTCCAGTGGATGAGAACTTAATTCTCACTATCACCCACCTTGATGACCATGGGTTCATGATGTCTCCATCCTCACCCCGATCATAATGTCCCCCAAACTTTTCTGTCAAACACCTTCACTGTCTCTTGTCTTGTTTGTCTTGTCTGTCTGCAAATGTTTCCTTACCTGCCCAACTTACTTCATTCAGACATTCCCTTTCCCAACATTCCTCTCTCTCTCAAAAAAAAAATGGGCACCTGTCCCACAAAAGAATTGTCCCATACAAAGCTCTCCATTTCTCACAAGTGCCTTTTTAACACACTTGATTTAGTCCAATTGGTTGCAGAACATAAACCAAATAGTTGATCAGTGGACCAAGGATACAAAAAGTTCCAATTATAAATAAAAAAAATGCCCACAAAAAGCTGAACAGCTGTTTATGCCAAAGCAGATAAAAGTACAGGTAAGCACTTTCAATGTCCCTTCTGCTTCTTCAGACCAAGAATACTTAGCAAACCAAGGTGCAATATTTAAATATATGAGAGCAACCAATCAAATCACATAATTAAAAACAATAACATCAATGAGTTAATGCTCTATTCTTCAATGCTGGTTTTAAAAGAATACACTCATTCAAGCCAGGTTCACAGTTAGCTCTAAAATTTATTATCCACCTCAAATCATTAAATACAGTTTTATTAGTAAGATCCCCTTCTATAATATTCTCCTGCAGCAGACTAAATACTAAAAATTTAAAGGAATGTTAAGTTCCATCTTCAGTTACATATTTCGCAAGCGCACTAGTTGTATTTTTATTCCTAATGTCATTACAGTGTTCCATTATTCTCTCTTTAATTGTATGGTTAGTCTTTCTTATGGACAACCCAGTGTAGCACCTGCATTGTGCTAAATAAACCAGATTTTTGGATTTACAGTTTGCATAAAAGTTAAAAAATATACACTTCTCTGTTCTCGGATGTTCAGTATAAAGTGTGCACCATATGGAGCTACATGCTTTATATCAACTACAAGGAAAAGTACCTTGCCTTTCTGATTTAATCCTATCCTGAGGTAAATGCCTTTAAAACACAGGTATGGCTTCAGGGATTTATTGTTCCTGAAAACAAATTTAGGTGTCATAACTAGCCTATCACTAAGCACAGCATCTATCATAAGGACAGGCCAATTCCTTTTAACTACATCACAGATCAATGTCACTGGAAAAGGTAAATGATATTCTGAGTGTATTATCAAAGCAAGTAGTTCAACTACATTGAACTGTATCTTTGTGGGCTGACAAATAAGGTTTTGCCATGATATGTCTATGACAATGTACATCCTCAATTGTAGTATTGATCTCAGAAAGAGCATAGCCTCTCTCAACAAAGTCATGTCTGAGGGACGCTAAAGCACTATCTAACATTTCATCACTATCGTGCAACCTCATAATTCTGATAACCTGGCCCATTCTTGGGTACATGTCTAGGGTGCATGCTGGATTTATGTAACATGTTATTCTTTTTACAAGGTTTCTTATAGACAGTAGTATTTAATTGACCTAACATACCTCTACATACTGTTACATCCAAGACATCGATACTATCATAGGATCTGTGTACATTAATCATTCTTAGTCTGAAGAAGCAGAAGAGACCATGGAAGCTCTTACCTGTACTTTTATCTGCATTGGAATAAACAGCTGTTCAGCTTTTTGTGGACACTTTTTATTTATACTGGCTACAGAATATGACTGAGTTATTGTCATCCCTGCCTCTGTAGGTGACAGTCCATATTCAATAATTAATATTTGGCAGATATGTTTCCTTTACACTGTTAAAGAAATGGAGAGCTTTGGCTATTTCCTACCTCACTCCTGCGCATTTATGCACTGCTTTCCCTTTTTTCTTCCCTCTGCTTGCTCCCCATTTCAGTACTGTCCTATTTTCCGCATTTCTTTTCTTTAATGCATTACTATACAGTGGTGTGCATTGCACCCCAACACACAGCAATCATAATGCAAAACTAGATAAAATTATTACATACAGCTGTATTCAAGCCAGTACTATCTGGCCCCAAAAAGAAATGCATCACTGCATTAACTGCATTAACATGTGCTGCCACAGAGTCAATTAAGTAGCCAATGTATTCCAGAGACTCAATACTGTCAGACTTTGTTCTTCCCCATGCTTGCTCCCCATTTCACTACTTTCTCATATATCCCATTTTAACACCTTTAATCTAGTCAAAAATAGAATCACACATGACACACATACTGTAAGTAGCAGAAACAGAAATGGATCCCTTCACTTTTTGAGCTCCGTGTTTGTAATGAGGTACACATTGAGCACCAGTGCCCAGTGATGGTGAGTTGTGTCAAAGTGCAGGAACATATCTTGTATAAACAATTCATGTCATTGCATTATCACTCTGTAATGAAAGTATTTTAATGTAATAGATACACCTATGTTGGAGCCCAGTACCATCTGGGCCAAAAAAGGAATGTATCAATCCATTAACACCTGAGGCCACAAACTCAGTTAAACAAGAGGTGTATTTCATAGAATCAGTGCTAACTGTCAGACTTTAGCATTGTGGCTCATGTTTCCACACTGCTTAGCTATGCACAAATGTGTATCTTGCATGTGTATGCACTTTGCTAAGGGTTGAACAAAACTGCTACTTGTCATGCTACGGAAATGTTTATATTATGCTGCATTACTGCTAACTGTCCATTTCCTGTGGATGATAAAAAATTACATGTGTAAACATTACAAATGCAGGGCCCTAAGAATATGTCACATATTTACAATACATCCATCTATTGCCACCCCCCCCCCCCCCAAGCACTGCAACCTTGGTATCTCAGTATTTATTTCCATACATACATCAACCATAGTACAAAATATAATATCAAATGTTTTGTGTTATGCAATGCACATCACTCTGGTAATATGCAGAACTACACCTATTGACTCATATGCCTAAAAACACTTATCTGAAAGGCTAGGGAAGGAATCAGCATGGACCATTTCCACAAAAGCATAAATGAACTGCAACAAAATTGACCCTACCCATTTTTTTTGTCAAGTGTACATCTTGCTTACTGAAACTTGTGGACTTTTTGGATACTGATCCCACAGACCTAGATGAGGGATAACAGGATGTACCACCTATGTTGACTTATCCAATTCCTTTGACAGTATCCCCATTCATGTGTCATAGTGAAGATCTCTCATATGGGAAATAAGCCATACAGCAGTACAGAGATAGGCAACTGGGTCACTGACATAACACACACTCTCAGAGTTGGGGACTGCACCTCCACCAGTGGCCAGTTACCATTAGAATGCCACAAGGATCTGTGCTGGGTCCTCAACTGTTTGCAAATTACTTCCCTGAAGTTCAGGCAGTGGTAGATGGCCTGTGGTTTACCATGTTTGCAGATGACTGATAACTGGATGCAGTAATATAGAGTTCCCCAATGATGGTAACATATTACAGAAGGAGCTGACACACAAAAATGATTGGTGCCAAACTCATGGACTGAACCTTAAAGCATACAATGGCTCATTGTCCCCTTTGGCAATGAAGTGCCCCTGCTAATTATGATATACATAGCACCCCTCGAAACTCAAAGCGTTGAGAGACTTGAGAACATATGTTGATAGTAATCTACATGCTCATCATTATGTGTTCATAGTGGTGACACACATATTCTGCATTGTGAGCATCATAAATATTGACATCACATCTAAGACCAGGGTGGTCATACCTCTTCTGTACTCTACCTTTATCAGACCACTAACTGAGTGAAATGCTCCCATAAGTCTGTACCTCAAGAGACACATGCAGCAATTGAAGAAAACACAGGGTTGTGCCTGGGAGACTCCAGGGCCTCCAGACATGACATACATGGACTGAATGACCTGTCAGTGTACTCACTACTACTGACAGGTTGCCTATGCCTGCCCTACAAAGCAGCTTATACTCTGCCCTGCTAGAAATGCTGCACATCTGCAAATCAAATGGGACAAGAATAACAACCCAAGGTTTTCAACCTAGCCTGTGACATAAACAGAACATGCTGGGGAGACAGATATAACCCCCAAAGATTCACACTCCTCTGTAATACGTTCCCACTGTGTGTGAATTAGTGCTCCTAAATGACCCTGTTCAAGGGCAACCTTGACTACAAATTGCTCCACTAACAATGGCCATCCAATTATTCTCAATAAAGGTTCTTGTGTTTTTGCAGACTAGGCTTCTAAACACAGTGGGGCCATTAGGCTAGTAGCATCATAAGTACATATAAAAATATGATACTATGCAGATCTTCCAACATTTTGTCTCCCACATGGCCTGCTGATGTCATCCACTAGAAGTTCACCTGCAGACTTGTAAAATTCAGACTTTTGCAGTGGTGCTTGTGTAATATACTGTATTATGTAGTTTGTGTACTTAGATAGGTAGTGGTTCTGTTCTCTTGGCAGTCAAGTGTGTGTGTGTGTGTGTGTGTGTGTGTGTGTGTGTGTGTGTGTGTGTGTGTGTGTGTGTGCATGTGTGTGTGTGCTTCTAGCCAGAAGAGCAGAAGTGTTTATCCTATGGTTAATACTCCATCCCATGGATTGACAGTGCTTTGATGTTTGCACATTCCTACTCATCCATTTTATGCAGGTCTCCCAAATTCTTCATCCAACATGCACTGCTGTCATCCACTGTAAGCAGACCTGCAGCCCTATAAAAGTCAGACTTGTGCCATGGTGTATGCTTAAATTACTGAGGTCTGTAGTCTGTGTACTTAGGTAGGGGTTCTGTTCTCACTGTTATCAACTGTGTGTGTGTGTGTGTGTGTGTGTGTGTGTGTGTGTGTGTGTGTGTGTGTGTGTGTATGTGTATGTGAGTATGTGTGTGCATGTGTATGTATGTCTAGCCAGAAATGCAGAAGTGTATATCCTGCAGTTACTACTCCAATCCCATGAATAGACAGTATTTTAATAATTGCACATGCCTACAGATCTATTTCTTGCAGGCCTTCCAACTTGTTCTCTCCAACATGCACTGCTGTTTTCATGCACTATACGTTGACCTGCAGCCATATAAAAGTTAGCCTGTGCTGTGGTGCTTGTGTAAAGTACTGAGTTATGTAGTGTGTGTACTTAGAGAGGTTGGGGTTCTGTTCTCACTGCAGTCAAGTAAGTTTGTGTGTGTGTGTGTGTGTGTGTGTGTGTGTGTGTGTGTGTGTGTGTGTGTGTATGTCTAGCCAGAAAATCAGTGGTGTGATCCTGATGAGTTGACAGTATTTTGATACTTGCATAAGTCCACAGATCCATTTCATGCAGGCCTCCCAACTTCTTCACAAGTGTATGTTTGAGCTATTACCTACCATTCCAGAGAACATTTTACACCAGCATGTGGGACACTGTTATATTTTCAAAAGACACTGCTGATGACATCAGCTATAAAGTGTTGTCTGAGACACTCCAAATCAGACTTGAGCTATTTCACTTGTGCAAAGAACTATGTTCTGTATTCTGTGTACTTAGGTAGGGAATCTATTCTTACTGCAGTCAAGTGTGTGTGTGTGTGTGTATGTGTGTGTGTGTGTATGTGTGTGTGTTTGAGCTTTTGCTTGACATTACAGGGAGCATTTTACACCAGCATGTAGGACACTGTTATATTTTCCTCAACAGACACTACTGATTTTATCAGCTATAAAGTTTCTGAGAAACTCCAAGTCAGACTTGAGTTGTGGTGCTTGCATAAGCCAGACTTGAGTTGTGGTGCTTGCGTAAAGTACTATGTTCCATAGTCTGTATACTTAAATAAGTAGGGGTTCTCTTCTCACTGTAGTCAACTGGGAGTGTGTATGTATGCTTGTGCAGGTGATTAACAATAAAGGCAGCACTTTATAACAACATGTGGGACATTGCTTTTACCATCTTTCTCTCAACAGTCTCTGTTGATTTGCAGATGTGCAGTATTCACATTAGGGCAGGGTCAGAAATGTTCCGTAGTCCAGGCACAAGTTACCTCATCCTTTCCAATACAGATTTTAGGAGCATAGTTGTCAGTATATCCACATACGTCATGGCATGGTTTGTTGGACCTGTATTTGTTTGGTATGAAACCCCTGTGGTCTGTCCAGATTGCTGGTGTCTGGTGAGGTACATGCAAAAGGAATCATTATAGTCTGTTAGTTTTCAGATGAGGTTTGAGTACAGTGCTGTTATATCCTCCTTAGATCCAGATAAAATGGCCTGACTTCTGAGGTACACAACTTTGGTCAAAATTCAGATTACTATCTATGTGTTCTCAATTCTTGTACCACTGGTTTCAGCATAGAGGAGAGTGTTGTGATTGGTGTATTCACCAGGAAATTTGACTTTGCATTAGGTACAAATCTTGATGTAGTCTGCATTTATTAGTAGACTGTGTGGCTTTGGCATCAGTTATGTGTGTATGTTAGCCCCTCTTGTACTGTAAAAGAAAACCAGGGTCACACATAGTGGGTAAACACATACTAAGGTATACTAAAGAAAAATGTCCTGTAAACACAAACAAAAAAGGATTTAATAAAACATAAAATAAATGGTAAAGTGCTTTTGTCCCTTCCAACACGGGACTTCATCATAACCATTTGAAACAAATAAAAAAGTGCTTTATACAAAGCAATTAGAACCATGTAACACACCACATTATGTTTAAAGACCAAGGAGTATGATATGAAATAGTTATGACACTTTTTTAAAAAAAGTACTTGTAATCCCCCTCTGCACCCACCATTTCCAGTTTTGAAAGGATTTGTACTAAAGGCATTTATGATAAATTTAATGAGCAGAAAAAGAGGTACTTCAATATGACTAGGGAGGAGGTGGCCCTTATGAAAGTCTTAAGGGCTAATGAGTCTTTATGAGTTGTGAAGCCAGATAAAGGGGGCAGGATAGTGATAGCACACAGGATTGACTATAGTAATCAGATCACCATTCTTTTGAATGACAATAGTAAATATGAAGTGGTGTCCAGAAATAAGATTTCAGTTGCTCATAGGAAAATACAACTGGAAGATTCACTTTTTCAAGGTACTATTAATGAAGAAATTTACAATTTTCTCGTAAACAAACACTCCTTTATTTCAATTGTCTTTGGTATTCTCAAAATACATAAGCATATTTACACTTTGCCATATTGTCTTTTTGTGGATGGTCACAACAGTTCTACTTACCCCCAGGAAGTCTTTGTTTATAGATTATTTAAGAATGCTTTACCACCAATTGATTATTTACTAAAAGACTCCTGGGATTTTTAACCAAGATGAGAAAAGAATATTATAGCCCCACTTGTAGTTTTCCCACCATAGATGTGCTGGATTTGTTCACATGAATTCCACATAGAACAGTTTCAAGAAGCCATATTTCAGCATATAACCATGTGCAGAACATTAATTAAATTTGTAGCACATGTTATGGAGGTAGTTTTTTTTACAACAGTTTTGCTACATTTGAAGAAGAATATTTAAGACAGGTGAACAGTGTGGCTATGGGCGCAAGTTGTGCCCCTATTTTTGCCAACCTGGTTGTCTGGGCATGGGAAAAGAGACACATTTTTAACTGAAGTTATAAAGAACTTGTACCCTATATTTGTGATACCTGGTAATATTTTTATCCTGTGGAAAGATAGGGGACAAGTAAAGGAAGACTTCATTGTATTTATCAATAGTATTTGCCCTTATTTTATGTTTACACATACAATTTCCCATGATTTTATCAACTACCTAGATGTTGCTGTTTCAAAGGATGTTATCAATGGGTGCTTTAGTTCATGAGTGTTTGGAAAACCAACATTTTCAAATAGTTATTTGGAATTTAACAGCTGCCATCCAAAACATACTAAGAGAAATATTTTAAGGGCCAACTTGTTCGTGCAGACAGGATGAGTTCAGATGTTTTGGCCTTTAAATTAGAACATGGTAAACGTATACAAATGTTTCAGGATACAGGCTACCACAAAGATTTTCTTTTTAAAACAGGGAAGGAAGTTTTGGATGTGTGGGGTTCAAAGTATAAACCCCTTCTAGGAAATGAAGTAGGTTTTGCAGTAATGACAACGCAAGGGCCACTAAGTCTTTTACAAACTCGATGATGGTTCACTTTGGGGAATGAGGCAGTGATATTAAAGAGATAGTGTTGAAAAATGGAGTGCTGTTCAGAGGTAGTTCAGACTTCACTCATATTTTGAGAGAGAAACCCATTTTTATTTAGAAAACTAGTCACTACCTGAAGTATTTGGCTGAACATCCCAAAATAATTAATAACACCACCTGTAAAGTAACTACGTGTTGTGAGGCTTGTAAATATTGTAGGTTTTTCCTGCAAGATAGATTGATCATGATAGGTAATCCAACATAATGTATAATTTTGAAGGTAGGAAACTGTAATAGTAGTGGATTAGTATAAATAATGGTTTGCCAGAGTTGGAGTTTTCTCTACATTGGCAAGACCAAAAGACAGCTACGTAAAAGAACATGCAAACATATTTAAGCTATTCAACATAAAAATACTTATTCAAAATAAAAATATTAATTTGGTATATAAGTATACACTGACTTGCAACCTATGCACTAAGTTTCTGTTTGGTATAGTAGACATTATTAAAAAAGACACAAGGGGTGGTCAATGAGAGAATGAAATTGAGAGAAGTGAACTCATCTGACAACTTAGATTGAAAGCCACAATGCTTCCTGGTATTAATGAGCATGTTTCAATTGCACCCATTTTTAAAATAAAAGCTGCAGAATTATAAAATATGAAATGTTTTTTTCTTTATTTTTATTTCTATTTTTATTTCTTATTATTTCAATTTTTATCTTTCTGTGTTAGCCTATTCTATTCACAAATTCTACTTACATAGGCTTAGTTTTTAGCTCTATTAACTGATGTTTATTTTAGCTTTTATGTAAGTGTATTTTTCTAAGATGGTTTATAGCTTTAAGGAGCATGTCTTAATTGAGTGGTATGGCATATGGTTTTAACTGCTGTGTATAAAACACTATTTTTACTTCTTTCAAATGGTTCTGATAAAGTCCCAGTTGGAAGGGATGAAAGCACTTAACTGTTTGTTTTATGCTTTATTAAATCCTTTGTCATTTTTTCTTTAGTATACCGCAGCATTTGTTTACCCACCACATATGCCTCTGGTTTTCTTAGTCCTACTCTTTGGCTGTATGGAGTCATGACAGATTTTGTTATCTCTTGTACTATAGTCACATTATTGGTGGACTCAATGATTGCAACCAATATGCATGAATCAGCAAACTTGGTAAGCTGCAGGTTGTATTTTGTAGTCTGGACTGTTGAGAAATTGATTCCAAACAGTATAGGGCTCAGCACAGATCCTTGGGGTATACCAGTGGTGAC
Organism: Protopterus annectens; assembly: GCF_019279795.1. NCBI lineage: Eukaryota > Metazoa > Chordata > Ceratodontiformes > Protopteridae > Protopterus > Protopterus annectens. The sequence goes on along the minus strand of NC_056748.1, from coordinate 260,794,064 downwards.
AGCTGCAATGGTAGAGGTTGATTCACCAACTTTCACAAATGTTGATGAGAACATTGGTTAACCATCTAGTGAGTATTAATCCCCAGCTGGTACAGCTTGTCAATGATACCTGAGTACAGGGATTGTGCCAAACCCTAGGACAGATTATGATAGGCAGTGTGTACTATGTTACCTTCATGCAGGCCTATCACTCAGAAACAATGGGCTGTCACAACATCACAGATCACCTATAGCATGACTCAGATACGCCTAACTGAGATGGTGTGATTCACACTTCAACACACCCTCCAGATAGACTAAGTTCCCGTAGAAGGGTGTAGACCAACATGCCATCATGGACTTTCTCTAAATGGAGACTAGTAACATTCTGGTTGTGTGCAACAGACATGTGTGAGTTTTTGATGCTATATCTGTGTTGGTTACATCTGTTAGATGTCCTCAAAGAGCCTAATCCTTTGGAACTTGAAAAGGCCAAGGCAATCAACAGGAGTCCACACTGAGGTTTTCACTCCACAATGACAGATGTGGCCATCAACACATATATGACCAAGCAGGTAGAACAGAAGATCACATATGCGGCATCTAAATAGGTTGAAATGTGTGAAGTGACCTGTATCTCGTGATCAAGTATGTACATCAGGCCGTCTGCTAGGCTCTTTCCTGTCATTATTTAAATCACGGACGTCAAGAATGACATACAAATCCTGTGTCCCAACAGCTGTCTGGAGGACTACAGATTATGGACAATCATTGACTCTAGCTGTGATATTGGTATAATACAGACAGTGTCTAAACATATCAAAGATTTCTTCACAGCCATGACAACATGTGAGATGAAAAATAAAACATGTGGGGATTTGTTTCTTTATGCAAACAAATGCACGAACCAAGGATCATGTAGATGTTACACCCTATCAGCAGACCAGTTGTTATGTGGCCTGTGTTCTAGGATATATGGTAAGTGGAATGTCCTCCAGCATGTATCCACAGTGGGAGTACTCCCTTGTATGTAACATAGCTATTGAGTATGTGCAGGGTATTCACATGACAGGCCAGAATACGTTCATAGTTCACAGCCTTCACCACACTAACACCCGAGTACAATGCGCCTTTCCTCATGTCTATTCCTACACATCTTCCAGTGATATCTAACTGAAGGGTACCACCTCTGTCACTGTGAGCTATCACAAATTTATTTGTGCATACCTAGGTATTAATTTTCTTGCATAAACATTACTGTTTGATGGCACAGAATCAAGCTGTAATACCACATGCACGTGTGGTATCTGTTTCGCTGATGCACTCATGACATACAATGACATTGATGGCATGGTTTACATTCATGATAGTGCAAATTGTGCCATATATATCTCTGCCATGTACACCAGTCAACTAGCCTGTAGTAATAACAGTGTCAAGTGAGTCTCCTCACACCTCCTGCATATGCTAGTGTCAAGAGAGTGTGCTTGATTACACTCATAGATTGCTGACATGTCTTAATAGTTGTACAAATGTGTTGGTACAGCACCATCTATGCTCACTCAGAAACACATATGTTGTATCAGAGACATGGGTATTACTGGTGGTATTATTCTGATACTGTGCGTGTTAGTTTTACTGTTGGCTAAGAGCCTGCATATGTGTCTCACTTGTTGAAAGCCTATGGTGGCAATACAGGCATACTCAGGCAAATCAGTTTGCACAGCTTCACAATATGCACCTAACCTCAATTGTATTGTTCATGTCTGGATGCTTATATCACACAGATATCCTCCACTGTTATGACACCTTGTGTGACAGTCACATCGTATATATTTCTCACTGTGCAATCCATACTCTGCTCTGTAGAGATATGATTCATATTTCTGCTGCAACTGTCTTCCTTTTACATTTCCTCATGTGAGGTACATTACAATATTTCACCTCTCCTCCTTCTCAGTGTTCATCCCTAAACTTTATCTGTGTGCACCTATTCAATAAATACACTTCCCATGACAGTTTATTATAAATGTCAGTCCATGCCCCTTACAGATCATTGACACAACTCATACAGACTGTGTGGAATGGGATTCCACAATACTCAGCACTATATACACTATCCTATCCTGTGCCTGCAGCATGTACAATATCTGATAAAGCCTGGTGGACCTTGTGGAATTCTGTGCAATGCCACTAGCCCAGTATGCTGGCACATACACAATCTTGTCCTGTCCCCACAGCATCATACATTAATATCTGAAAAACCTTGGTGGACCTTGTGGCATTCTGCACAATCCTGCTAACCCAGTATGCTGGAGTGTACACATACACTATTCTTTCCTCGCAACATAATGCCTTAATATCTGAAAAACCTTGGTGGTCCTTGTGGCATTTTATGCAATCCCACTAACCTATTATGCAAGAGTGTACAAATACCATGTATACCATGTCTTGTCCCTGCAACATACTACATTAATATCTGAAAAACCCTGGTGGTGCTTGTGGCATTCTATGCAATCCTGCTAACCCAGTTTGCTATGCTGTAACTAAGTTCACTATCCATGTTGCTTTAAACAGTTTTCTGGCTGCCAAAAAACCCTCCTTGCTTAAATTTGAAGCTGAGACACAGCATGAATATTCATTAAGCACTGCTGTTCACCATGCACACATTTAAACTCCATGTAGGCTTTTTGTGAAGCCTACATAGAGTTTATGGATCCCAGGGTCAGTCTTTATCCTCAGCACAGTTTTGAAAATTGCAGGATAACTATCCAGCAGTACAGTAGCTCCCGGTATCATCCAACTATTCTGACACCACATAACTATATTCACTATTTAGTAAGAAATGGTTATAATAAAAATGTACAGGAGAAAGATGCTTTCATGCCAACAGCTTTACTAGAAAGTAACTCTGCAATGTGCATACATATTCTCCACTATTTATGGTTTGATTTAATGCTGCAAAAGTCTCTTGTATTCCATTCCATTTTGTTTATTTATTGCAAGTCATATAATACAATGGTGTGTATTAGTTGATATGCATCTATGTTTTCAGTCATTTATATACAGTTTGTAAAGGTGATTTTTGTAATATTATTGCAGTTTGTAAAGGTGGTTTTGTAATATTATTACATCAGCATTTTTCTTATTGTACTTATGTTTAAAGTGTATTATATAAAGGTGTGTTTCTTTTTTAATTTAACTTTTATTTGTATATATTGTACTCAACTTGTTTACTTGTGTTGCTTCTGGAGAATCTGGCTTTGGATACTTGCTATTTATGCCACCTTGCTTGCTTTATTTTCTTTATTATTATTATTATCATTATTGTTTTTTGGATTTGTCTTGTAGATTATGTTGATCTTGTGTATTTCTAATGTTTTTGTGTTAATTGTGTGTTGCATATTGGGTTATTTCTTTCTTTCTGATGTTTACTTTTTTATTTTATTTAGTGTACTTCTTTTACTTAATGCTTCCAGATAATGTGACTTATTTTGCATTTATGCTACACTGTTTTAATTTCTTTGAGTAGCTTTTGCATTGATGTAGTATTTTATTTTATGTTTTCTTGTAGATTGTGTTTTTCTGTCTTGCGTCATCGTTGCTTTAGATCTTGTTGAAGGTCTTTTGTCTGGTAGGTTGATGTTAGCATCTGCTATACTGTCAAATCCATGCAGCTGATGCTTTTCGCTGTATGTATGCTAACTTTGTTGTACTTTTGTTTGTATACCTCCTAACTATATATATTCTTTGAAAGCCTTATTCACTAATATAGACTAAGTTCTCATGAATTGTTACTATATATATTTGTATCTTTATAGCTGCATATTAAATTTAACACTTTTTTTATCAGATGTACATTGTATCGGGTTTCTTTGAACAGACCAACCAAAAAAGTTTAGTGGTGCTGATTTTCTGCTGTTTATCTTCTATTACTTGCAATTTGCTTTTAGGAATACTTTGCCATTCCTTTTAGTATTAACCAGTTAATTCATATTTTCCATTTTAGTGCTTTTTATTGGGATAGATTATATGTTTGTATATTATGTTTAAATCATTCTTAAATGACTGTGGGCTACTTCTTTTTTAAGAAGAAAGTCATTCCCAGTTGCACATGGATTACTACTAATAAGAATTAAACCCTTGTTATTTTTGTATTTCAGCTTTTTTCACTAAATGGACTATTGCTACTTTTATTTTCTTTTAGTTATTTAGAGTTTTTGGCATGCTGCAGTGTTACTTTTTATATTCTGTGGTTCCTTCTATGTTTATGGATGATGTAATAACTCTGGTAATATTTTTCTTGTTTTCTTTTTTGCAGTTTCTCTCACAGTAGGTTTTCTTTTCATATGAGTTAGGTAGGATGAGGGTTGTGTTGGGTATGACTTGCTTTTCTGTGTTATCTAACATATAGCATTTTATTATTCTTATTTTCTCAATTGTATGAGTTATGCACATGTAAGATGAGTTTTAATGACTTTTGATTAATACTTTAAGGGAGTTTAGGCATATGTGGATTAATGTGCTTTATACTAAAGTGGTTTATGTGGTATTTGAAATGTGTGTGTGTGTGTGTGTGTGTGTGTGTGTGTGTGTGTGTGTGTGTGTGTGTGTGTGTGTGTGTTTGTGTGTGTGCGCGCACGTGCGCAAGTTTCCAACTTGTATGCATGGTTAATTATGCCATGACCAATCTTTAGAAAAATGTCCAGTGAACTGTTTAGTGTATTCTGGAACACATACTGTAGGTAAAAGAAGGCAACATTTTAATCAAATACTTTGTATATGTGCTTTTATCTTGGGATGGAAATATGTGTCTTTGTTATAATAATTTTATGTATTCATTTATTGATTGGTTTATTTATTTACTTATTTATTTTGGCTTTGTTTACTGGAGTAGGACAATGGTTCCCAATGTACCTTGATCAGACCTAAATTAGGAGCAAAGTACTCACTACAAAGTAAAACAGTAAAATTTTCAAAAAGCTGTAATGAACACAAGAATAAAAAAAGTAGCAAAATACAAGTACAACATACACTGTACAAGACAAAAATAGTGCTTACATACTGTGGTATTTATTTAAGCAAAATCGATGAGTAGTAGTGAAGGTGTATGCAAGACAGATGTTTTATTGGGACAGAGGAGTAAGAGGCATGGAAGGAGTATGTTGGAGCAGAGGAAGCATCAACAATGTGCTGGGGAAGAGAACTGGAGGTTGATGAAGAAGAGACGAGGATGACACTTTTTCATGTCTGGTGGTTCTTTATATAACATTTACACTGGATGATTTAGTGGGATGATGTTTCGGAGTGGTTATGAATTCGAGTAAGATCCGTGATGTATGACAGTAGGTACTGCCACTTTTTTGGGGCTAATGCTAATAGACTCTCATCACTTTAGAGAAGTTTGATGTAAGGTATATACCTAGGAGGGATTGGAGTACTGAGATTACTGTTGGGAGGGTGTTTGTCTTTTTCACAGTCTACAGAGGCAAAGAGAAGATTCTCTTTGTTAGTATGAAAAATAGAGAGCTGTGGATTTGGTCACATCTTTGTTGAACTGATAACCACTTAATACTTGCAATAACTCAACAGTGCTGTTGTTTCACTGGGTATAGTGTGATAAAACAACAAATTTTATTGACCATTGGTTTTAGAATGGATTAATTTAACAAGAGAAAGCTGCTATTAGTTTGGGAACATATTCTAATTGAGGAAGGAGTACACATTTTCATTTATCACTTCTACCCTCTGGAAATAGGAAGTAAGAGATTTTTAATTCTTAGAATAGCAATATATTCATTTTCACCTTGGTTTGTTCAATGTGGTATTGAAAGTCAAGTTTTTAATCCTGCCAAATGCTTAGGCACAGACATTGAGGCAGAGAGAGACACACGCATGTGTGTCTCTCTCTCTCTGTCTGTGTCAGGGTACTGGGGGGGGTCAGATTATCTCACTGGTCATCTTGCTAAATACCTATCTTACAGGTAAATGTATTATTTCCCACCTTAGGTGTGATCTTATAATACTGTGTTCTATTCTCAAGATATCTACTTACTTAAAAAATACACAGTTTTTTCTCAGTATCAGCATGGCTTTTGTGCCAGTAGAAGAACATTCACTGCCATGTGGATCCTTACTGATAATATCCTGCTAATCAGGATCATCTAACTTGAGCAGTTTTTATCTATATCTAACCAATGGTTTTGACTTAGTAAATCACTCCCTTTTCAAACATTTCCAATGCCTTACCTTGCCAACCAGTAAGTCTGTACCATTTTGCATTGTCATAGTCAGAGTATTCTCCACTCAATCAAAGAGTCCTTTAAGGAGCAATGTTCACCATCTTCCCTTATTTATAAACCAGATATACATGAAAGTCCACACACACACACACACGCGCATGCACGCGCGCACACACACACACACACACACACACACACACACACACACACACACACACACACAAACTTGTATGTGTGTGTGTGTGTGCTCACATAAGAGAGATGTTGCATAATATGTGCCAAACTGTTTGCAGCAGTTAGCAAAAGTAATAATGAAACAGGTACAGGGATTCTTAAACACATATCATGACATGACCTGAAAGTATTATATTCCACCATAGAAATACTGCAGATGGAATGAAAAAATAAATGTCTTTATAAGTATATACAGATGTGTAATGATAGAGTTAAGGGAGACATCAAGGCAAGATACCTTTGCCCATGTTGTCTAACTGTTTTAGAAAGCTCTCCCAGGAATATATTTTTGTCAGAATATTGAATTGCAAATTAAAACTTGAAAAGAGGCCACAGCTCTGTCTCTTGTAAGTCAGACCAAATTTTTTACCACCATCCCACCATGTTACTGTTGTGTTCTTAAACACCACTGTCTTTCTAGTTGCCTGCCCCTTATGTTAATTTGACCATATATCTCCTTCCCTCTCTCTTTTCATTGGCTGGTGTGAGTAAGCACAAAATTATCATTTTGTGAAATCACTCCCCTTCAATTATTTACATTTATTGGGCATCCTACTTTATCCCATAGTGTCAGAATACAACAATGCCCATTACCTTTCAATCTATCTTGCTCTTTTAAAAATAGTGGCTCTCCACTTAGACAGCTAAAACTTGTTACCCACTTTCATATCTAACTGCTTAGTGCACACTGTAGTGTTTAGGATAAACCATTTTTTCATCTTACCTTTAAACATCTATTGCAAGATCACCAGTTATTGGAGAGCCCACACTCTGCCACTCAGTAGTCACCTTGGGATTAGTGCTTCTGTTTTCTCCAGGTGAGAGAAGGAGTACAGGGACATTATTTCCTGAAGACTGCTGATTACCAGAAAGCCTAATAACTGCTTTATAGGTGACAGCTTGGAATCAGTGCTTATATTCTGGTCCTGGTGAAAGAAGGAGCAGAGTGCATTGATTCCTGACTGTTTCTGGTTGGAGAGTGAGTGTCAGTGCTTAACATTCCTGACTGGTCTGGCTGGTAGTCAAGGCATCTACCAGAAAAAGGCCACAAGCCTACAAACTCTTGCATCATCTGGGATAAGACTATGGATCATCAAACAGGCGCTGGCCTGCTTTTCTTCTTGGGATTGGTGCTAACATTTTGCTTCTGGTGAGAGAAAAAGCAAAGGAGTATTGTATCCTAACAGAGTGAAGCTGTGGTGAGACCAGCATTAGTACTAGCCAGGCAGCAGCCATTCATGCAACTCCCCTCTTTTCATCATTCTTGACAAGCTAATTCTTTGTTTTCAGTAAGTACTGATTGATTTGTTTCTAACGTCAGACTATCTGCCTAAATACTTCACCCTTAAATTTTCAGGGTCTACCTATTAGTTTCCCTTCAAGTGTTTGGCAGTGCTCTGTACAGACTCAGACACCATGACTGACATTTTTTCTCTAAAAGCACAATTGAAATTTGTCCAATACCTAGTTGCACACAGGACAACTAATTTGCAGTGACAAGCACTGTCCACATAGTTGCAATCCGGATACTCCTGACAGGGACTGATATTCTCACTCCAACTGTCTAATCAATAAAAAGGTTCTGTTGCCATGGATATGTGGGAGTAAATTACCTGAGACATACCTCCCCCACATTGCACTGTGATGTGTTTAGCCGTTGCAGTAGCATCTGTTCTCCTGCTATCTATTATTTCTCTCCTGCTCTATCCACTCTATCCTCAGACCTGTATCTTTTAATACCCTCCTATCTCCTCATTACAGCCTTTAACCTTTAACCTATCTTTGTCTCATTCTACTAGCTTTACCCTCCCTTTTTCACTCTCTTCACAGCACACTTAGGCAACTCTGCAGTCCATAGCTACCACCACATCCATGCAGTCTAGAAAAAAATCAGTACTGCAAAACTAAACCAAAGATTTACCCTTTGAGCCTGAAAAGCAGAGTAAGTCCACCCAGGCATTCTACATGTATGTGCTATGATAGTGAATCCTTAACATTATCTGTATTACATTGCTTAGTAGTTCTCAGTGTGCTAATAACATTGACTGTTTGACCTTGTGTCCCCCCAGCTTGTGTAGTAATCCTAACTGTCCACTAGACAGTATACACTTAATTCAGGTCCTTCCTATTTTCTGTGATTAAAACATAACTCACAAGTAGCCCTTTCAGTGCTCCTTGCCTTAGTTTTGTATCACTTGAGCCCCACATCTTTATTTGCATCTCTGTACATTTCCCTTCATTGCTGATGTTTCTCTCTAGTCTAATCTATGTATAAACTGGCTACTAATAAGCAAGTCAGTTTGAAGACACACTCTCAACCTTAATAAACTTTGTTGTTTCTTCTCTCTTTCACTTTACAGGTAGAGTTTGTATTACTACTCACCCCCTCTAAGGCCTTCACTGACAGTTTTCCACTGCTTGCCTCTGGTTTGGCTGGTTTATTTGCATTGCACTTGGTTCACACCCTTTTTGCTACCCCTCCACCTCCAATACTTAGTCTATATTAGATTCCTGCTGTTTATGGAGCCATATTTAAATTACTAGTCTCCTATCAGGACTGAAGGGGTTTAAGCCCCCCTCTGTTCACCCGTGCTATGCATGGGCTCACTTCATGCTCCACCCTGCACCTTAATTCCACCCACCACCACTACATCTAGATTTATTCTAGGCACTAACCCCTCCCAATAACTAGCAACCAATCAGAACAATACCAGTAACCTATCTCCTCTGCCACCCATAGTACCCCACCCACTTCCACTCTAACTCCTCATCTGACACAGTCATGCTACTACCTAGTGTGCTTACACTCCTTACCTGCACTCTTCTTGCACACCTTACACCCTACCAGAACTCCATAACAGACAAGCCCCACCACTATCACTGCACCTTTACTCTCACTTCTATCCATCACCCACCTACTAATTACACTTGTCATACCATCACAATCTCTATCCCAATACACCCATCATACTACCAGTCACCTGTTACATTCATACAAAAAAATCCCTAAAATATGACAAGTTAATTACCCTATTTATAAAACCTATGTTTACTACCCTATCTAAATTAGCCCTCAGTGGTGATATCCACTCTAACCCTGGTCCTACCATTACCAACTCCTCACCTAAAAACCTGCCTAATAGCTGCTTCTTTTCATGACTAACATCCAATAGAAAGCCATCTGGCCTCCTGTTCATGTGTCTAAATATCAGAAGTATAACTAATATAACCCATGACCTAAATGACAACATAACCCTATACTCTCCTGATATTCCCATCTTGACTGAAACTTGGCTCAAACCTCACATCAAAAGTGAGGAAATACTCCCAACAGGTTATAACATTCTTCAATAGACAATTTAAGAAAGGGGGTGGTGTGGCTCTAATGTTTAAACACCACCTCAACATCCAGATCCTAAACACATCTGCCCCCTACATTGGAAATAAAGAAATCCTATATGCCAACCTCAAATTAAACCCAAATAAAACAATCAACATCATAGGATGCTACTTCCCACCTGGCCAAAACATCCCACTCTTGGAAAACCTCATGAACTGGACTCACCATTCCCTGCCCCAGGAAACCATAATCCTAGGTGATTTTAATATCAACTGGCTATCTTGCAGTAACAATCATCCAGTACAGCACCTAAACCTTCATGGTTTCTCTCAACTAATATAGTCACCTACCCAGATAAATAAAAACTCTAACAAACATGCTAGTCTCGACTGGATATTAGTCAATAAAGACCCTCACTCATACTTAGCTGGCTGTTTACCAGACAGCCTCAGTGACCACACTACAACATTCCTTCTGAGACACCACTTAAATTGTGCTAAACCCATTATCTATAGGAAAAGCTGAAATAGGGGTAAACTTTCATCCTCTCTCCTTTATCTCATCCCTTCAAAAATGTGATTGGACACCACTAAAGTGCCTCAGTCTGGATGAAGCCATCGACTTCTTCAACAGCACCTTCCTAAACATCCTAAACATGCATGCCCCCATAAGAAATGCCAGAATCAAAGCACAGTATTCTCCTTGGCTACAAAAAAGCACAAGGGCACTAATGAAAATCAGAGATAAGGCCTGGGAGCGCTGGTTAACAAAACCCCCCTCCTCTAGACAGTCATTCCTGGAGTTGTGTAACCAAGTTAAAAAGCAAATAAAAGAAAATAAAACCCAATATTATCAGTCTGCCCTAAATGCCTCCCATCACAACCCTAAGCAGTTCTGGTCAACAATAAACTGCATTCTCCACCCAGGTAAAGTAGGCACACACCCCCACCTACCACTCCCCATTCCTCCAGCAGTACTGCTGACTCATTCAATAAACACTTTACTGAAACCATTCTGTCTTTGACTAAACAACACAACCCTCTACCCACCCTCCTTACATCAAAACCAAATAATCTGCCAAAAGTCTTTTCTTTTTCATCAGTGCCTACCTCTTATATATAAAAAAAAACTTCTATGGAAACTTAAGCCTACAAAACTTGCAGTTGACAATCTCCCCTCTGAATACCTAAAAACATCAGCAGAAGCCCTAGCTTATCCAGTCTCTATCTTAATTAATTGGTTCTTATCAGAAAGCTATGTCCCCACACTGTGGAAAATATCCCACATCATTCCCCTCCATAAAGGTTGTTCCCCCACTGAACTTTCCAATTACCGCCCCAAAGCCATCCTTTCTGCACTTTCCAGGATACTTGGGAAATACATCCATTCTCAAGTCTTAGATGACCTCTTAGCTAATAACCTCCTCTCCAGCACCCTGCATGGCTTCAGGCCATACCATAGCACTACTACCACCTTGCTCTCTTTCACTAATGCTATCCTTCATCATAAAAATAATGTCCTGTTCTCCTCTGCTATATTTCTGGATATAGCCAAGGCTTTTGACATTAATTTATTTATTTATTTAACATTTGTTAATCGGGAAAGTCCGACTTGGAACAAAGCCAATTTTCAGCAGAGGCCCGGGGAGAAAAGCTCCAGATGCATGTCTTTGTAACATGGGAGGAAACCAGAGCAACCGGAGGAAACCCACACGAATGCAGGCAGCACATGCAGACTCCACACAGAAGGCACCCCAGCCGAGAATCGAACCGGAGAACCTATTGCTGTGAGGCGACAATGCTACTGCTGCACAAATGTGCCGTCCATGGTTTCACACAAACTACAAATCTCTGTTCTCACTAACCTATCCTTTTCCCAATCAGCTACTGATTGGTTTCACAGCTAACTGGCCACCAACAATCAGTTGTTTGGCATAATGACCTATGTCCTTGACTTCATGTAACTCTCGGTGTTCCCCAAGGCTCCATCCATGGTCCCCTACTATTCTCACTCTTCACCAATAATCTATTTACAGCCATCAGGCATGCTTCTCTTATACAGTATGCAGATGACTCCACCCTCATCTGCTCAGCCCCCGCTATATCTGAACTTCACAAGATCACACTGGAAGCCTTTTGATCTGTAGAAAACTGGCTATCTAATGCCCATTTATTACTCACCCTGAGCAAGACTAAACTCCTTATCTTGCAACCTACTAAATCTAACCCAATTATCCCCCACTTTAATATTCTAGAGAAATACTGTCATCTGCCCAACAGAGCACACCAAACTACTGGGTGTTGAGATTGATAACAATCTCAGATTTGACAGTCATTTTTCTTACCATAAAAAGGTTCACAAAAATAGGTGCATTGTACAGAAACAAACAATTCTTCACCAAGACAGCCAGAATTTCTGCTGCCAATTCCCACTTAATCTCCACTTTACTCTATGCCTCTCCTATACTTACCTACCTTAGACAAACAGACCTAAAGAAGCTCAAGGCTTGCTACAATAAAATTGCTAAGTTTGCCACTGGTGCATCTTATCGCAGCCAACACTGTATCTCACTTAGAGAACTTGACTGGCTTGAACTCCCTCAACTTTTTCACCTGAATCAACTCTCCCTTGCCCACAAGTTAGTAAACCATCCTGTTAAAGTCTCATCCCTTCAAAACCTTCTCCAGCTGTACTGCACCACTAGACCTCCAGCAGCAAAAATCTACTTCTAGTGACCAAACCCAAGAACTCAGTGGGAGAAGCATTATTCTCCTACATCATATCCAGATTATGGAACAACCCCCCCCCCCCCCCATAACCACACTACCTTCTTGTAATCATTTCAAGACTGCACTAAAAACTCACTTAAAAAGTCTCTGGTTATGCCCATGCACCAATCCTGACTAGTAACCCTCCTTTTACCTCCCCTTCCTCTCATATCTCCTAGCCACCATGCCTCACACCATCTGATGATTGCATTCCTTCCTCTGCAGGCTCTGGCTCACCCTTTACCCTCCCCTTCCCTCCTTACTCAGTTTCTTAGTCTCTCAGACCTGTTATAACATGCTTAACTACCTCACTTCATCTCAACTCTAAATACATATCCAGCTGACTTACACCCAGCTTCCTTTCACTAATATATTACTATACTACTCACTCAGTCTCTTCTCTTACTCATCTCTCTTCCCCTTCCATTGCATTATCCCTTCTAGCTTGTTCCACCTTTGTATGGAGCTTCTGCTTTATGTCTGCTTGAGTTTAGTGCAATATTTGTATATTTGTATATAAAATTTAGGTATATGAGTTTAGAACAGTATCTGTTTGAGCTTAGTACTATCTGCATGTACATCCTACCTGTATTCCTAGCCTCTAGCTAGATATTGGTATATCTGTTCATTGCTATGTTTCATATTGTATGTATATCTAATGTTTTCTGGAGTATGTATTATTTGCTATTGTATGTATATTCAATTGTTCTTCATGCACTCTGCTGCTCATTTATTGTTCTGTGGAGCTTTTCTCCCCGGGCCTCCACTGAAAAAGTACTTGTGTCCAGTTGGAATTTCCTGGTAAATAAATGTAAATAAATAATAATAAATAATAAATAAATATGAATTTTCCTACTGTCTCCGTTACTGGCTTGGTGGATATGGGCATCCTGAGGCAATGTAGAAATTGCCTCATATTTACTGACAACCAGTTAATTCTCAAACAAACTGATATGGTATGTGAGAGGTGTATTTACACAATGTCACTGGAAGCAAAGCTCTCACATAAAAGTACTCCTAATGTCAATAAGGTTGTCAGTAGTACACATGCTGCACCCATCATGCACAATTCAAAGCAGACATATCGATCCCACATATGCTGAGGCACTTACATGCAACTTCCCTAAACCACAAAGACCTCCTACATGAAATACACAAAACAAATACCCTCAGCAGCCCCAAATGCATTCTTCCAGAACAACACCCATGTCAGCACACAGAGCTACATCTCATGGAGCCTCTACCTCTAAGCTCATAAGCAAGCCACCACACAATCCAACATTCTAGTCATTGGAGACTCCATCATGAGACACACTGATGAACCTCTCACCAGGCTGAGTAAGGAGAAAGTTACAGTCAGTTGCTTATCAGGGGCTAGGATCCACCACATTACACATGCCCTCAGGTGATTGGACCACAATTACCAATATGACTCAGTCATAATCCATGTGGGAGTAAATGACCTGGGACATGCCTCCCTAGACTATATGAAGAGAGACATCATGGAACCCTTGGAATATGTGCCTCAGGCTGGTATAAGCCTAGCATTGAGTAGCATTTTACCTTCCCCAAGGATGATGCCACAATATGAACAAACGATGACTGAATTTTATAAATGGCTTAGTTTCAGGTGTCATTCTAAGGGGGAGCAATATTTGTCAGCATGGAAGGGGATGGTCGACAGACCATGCTTCTTTGCCAGGGATGGTCTGCACCTCTTCCCTCTAGGCTTTCGAATATTAGCTAAAAGATTGTCTTCCCATAGAGCCTTTTTTAGGCAATGCCAAACTGAAAGTACTTCCAACATAGCAAATCAAAACCACGAAAATCTAAAGGTATTATTGCTCAATGCTAGGAGTCTAAACAAAAAACTCCACTCCCTAGAAAATGCTGACATCTGTGCAGTCACTGAGACATGGTTTAAAGCTGTGGACCACACATCAACAGTGCAAGGTTATAATGCCTTCCACACATTTAGGCCAGTTACTTCACAGGCAGGGACTAAAGGTAGAGGTGTCTCTATTTACATCAAAAATGAATACACTTCAAGGCTGGTCAAACAGGACAATGCACTTGAGCTTCCCCATGTTCAAATCACCACAGGTAAAATCCAATACCACTTCCTTGCAAGCTATAGATCCCCCTCTACGAGTCTGGAAACCCAGACCATGTATTTAAACTTATCAGAAACACTAACCATCCAACCTATTACCATATTCATGGGTGAATTGAATTATCCCACTATTAACTGGAAATCCTATACGACACCAAACCTACATGCACAGAGATTCCTGGATTTTGTAAACACAAACTTCCTGGACCAGATAGTCAATGCACCAACTAAGGGTGCAACCATACTGGATCTGGTCCATCTAATATGGGAGACTGCTTCACACCCCCTACTGTAATGCCTCCCCTGGTAAGGTCATACCACAGAATGGTCTCCTTTGTAGTAAAAATAAAACCTGGACCCCCAGCTAAACCTGGAATATTCGGGAACTATTCTAAGACTAACCTCCTGCTATTAAGTAAGAATGTGGCAAATTTTCAAGCCCCCCTAAACCTTGAGAACACTGCTGCCTATACAGAACTGTTCATAGAAACCCTGCACAAGCATGTTAATAGCTACATAGAGGCAGTTGTACCCACCAGAAAGAAGTACAGAACTAACTCAAAAAACAAGCCACCCTGGTGTAATCACAAAACCAATAGGCTGTATAATAGGAGGAAGAAAATCATGACAAAAATTAGGAGGTGCAGCACCCAGCAGGATAAAAGTAGTCTCTTAAAACTAAACAACTCAGAGGACAAATAAAGTCTACCAAAACCAAATTTGAGGTAAGTTTGGCCTTCCAGGTCAAGGACAGCTACAAAGCATGCTTTAGCTATGTCCGCAATCTCAAAGGCAATGCATAACTGTGCAGATCTCATTGTAAATGGAGCCACTTATACTGAGCCAGAAAATATAGCAAACCTCCTGGCTGACAAATTCATCTCCAACTTTACCCCTCTCTCCCCTTCAACCTTCACTTGGGAAATGTCATAAATTATAACTTCCCCTACTATCACTAGGGAACAGATCCTTAATGCTCTTTCTAAGACCAAGAACACTGCATCAATGGGCCCAGACAATATCCAAGGATGCCTTCTAAATAGCATAAAACATAACCTATCAGAGCCACTGGAATTACTATTTAACTGTAGCCTCCAAACAGGCTTCATGCCTCATAAATGGAGATAGGCAACAGTCATCCCTCTGCACAAAGGTGGGCTAGGTACAGACCCTGGGACTACAGACCCATAAGTCTCACTAGTCTTATATGTAAAGTCATGGAAAGAATTATCATGGAGATGATCAACAGAGATATAGTAAACCTCCAGACACTGGGCTCAACCCATTTTCATTTCATCAAGGGCAGATCATGCCTTCTTAACATGGTGGACATCTTTGAGAAGGTCACCAAAGCAATGGCTGAGGGCAAAATCACACTGCCTATCTTGACCTGGCCATGGTATGTGACACAATACCCCACTTGGGCATTGTTCACAAGCTCAGGAGGTTTGGTACAAACCTCTGTGTCACCCAGTGGATAGTCAAGTGGCTCACAGACAGGACCCAGTAAGTTAGAATTGGGGAGTCCACCTCTACAATGAGGCCAGTCACAAGTGAAGTCCTTCAAGGATCAGTCCCTGGACTGTTCTTTTTTGGGATTTACTTCTCAGAAGGCAAGGACAATGTCAGTGGTCTCTGGCTGATGAAATTTGCAGATGATTGCATTCATCAGACCTGTCACTGAGTACAATGCCCCCTTTTGGTATGTACATAAGCAGGCATATCCAACAATTGGAATGTCCACAGAGGTTCCTCGCTAAAAAATACAGGGCATAAGTAAAATGTCCTATGCAGACCCACTCAAGGCCCTATCCCTGTATTTTGTCTCCAATAGGCTTTTGAGGAGAAATCTATGCCTGGCATACAGGGCATTGTCAGACCCCACTCTCATGGACCTCCTGCATATCCACAAAACAAACAGTACCAGAATTACCCATTTTAAAGACATAAACCTTGCCTGTGATATAAATAGGACCTGCTGGAGAGATAGGTATGTGTCCCAGAAACTACCCCGTCTATGGAACAGGCTCCCCATCCATGGGAAGCAGAGTTTCTCCCTAACCCAATTCAAATGCAACTTGGACAACTGGATGGAAAACTGGAAATTCATCCTTGGTTTGGCACCTATGTCTCTAATAAACACAGGTGACCTGTTAATTGTTCATCTCCCAGGCCCCTGCTTACACTTTTCAAGGGTATCAAAACTTGTCAAAGATTTGGGATGCTTGGCTAGGCTTAAAAAGGCCCTTGTGGTTATTAGCCTAGTAAACACCTATGAACCTACAAAACCTATAAAAATATGTCATATAAACTACCTATAATAGTAACTTAACAAGTAAAATACTCATTGGCAGGTAGTTCACCTATTACCTATATACAACTGTCATATTACAATACTATATGTACTCTATATGTACAGATACCTGTTTAAATATTCACAGAGTGATTGCTCTAGGTTTCACTGGACATATCATGTATATCATTCTGGTTAATCTCTGTTATCGCTAAGTAGTAAACCATTGTACCGCAGATGGACAACGTCTGGCATTGCTGATCTACACATCTCATTTTCACATCTGTGGTGTACAGCATTATGGAGTTGCTCATTAGTTTCATAAATAGTATTGTACCACTCTTTCAATTTCTGTGTGATTTGTGTTATCACCACCTTTTTTTTCTTTCTCTATCTGTTCCTTTTTCTCCTGCCAGTGATTTTTTGTGGCCTCCTCCTTCTTTATTTGTTTTTATATATCCATACTTCTACCTCAGTGGTGTATATTTATGTCCTTAGACTGAGCTCTAGGGGTGTTTTCATAGACCATGTGCCTGCGATCTGGATGTACCACTGTTCTTCTTCATGAAGGAACTTCACAAACTGCCATTTCATTATGTCTGTAGTGTGCACAGATTACCTCACAGATTCTGATACTCTGGGACAAAGGTATTACTTGTGATCCAGGCTGCATATTTCACACATCTCCAAATAATCCATTCTTCTCAGTACTTCATTAGTACAAATTTCTCCAGCTGAGTTATACTAGAGTTCTTTAATTTATACCAGAGGCAAAAGACTTAAATAAGGCTCATAAAGGGCCAGGATAATGCTATTAAATATTATATTTTAAAACTTTTTGTCAGGTCATTGCACAATGATGTATTTATTTTGTTCTCATTAAATATGATTCTGCTGCTTATATCTGACCTGGTATTACTAGGCACCAGCCTTTCTTATTTGTTTTTTTTTTATAAGACAAAACCAACTCTGAAAGAAGTCAGTAATGCAGTACCATTATGTAGAGTAATTATGATTTTCCTGTCAAAGGACTTTAATGGAAGCCTAAAGATCCTGAATGCATACATGAAAGGAGGACATGAAATTCTCATCTTATGGCTCTGTAAGTAAATACTTAAAGTAGGACTTTTATCAAACAGAAAAGTAGGAAGCAGGAAATAAGGTAGCAAATATTTGATTTTGAAAGCCTTATATATATATATATTAATGTCTGAACACCTCCAACATTGAAATAAAGGAATAATTTATTTCTTATTTTTTTTTATTCTTTGTTGTATAACCCTTTTATACAATAATCCACTCATAGTACTCAGACTACTTTACTATGCCTTAGAAATAATATAATCAAACTATCTATATCTCACAGAAGATGACCATCATTCTATTCAAGAAGTATTTCTTTTATTGGTTATTCATTATTTGCAATCATTTAAAAATGTACTTATTATTTTGATATTCAATGATTATAAGTGTGAGTGCTGTACATTGTTGTATTAATGTTTATATTGATAGTTGATCAAAAGCTGATTACAGATTATTTCTATATACTAAGTACAACATAATATTAATTTATTTTCAGTGCAGTTGCAGTTAAGTTGCATGTAACAATTACATAACAGCATTTGTTATTAACATGTTTTCTAGCATGTCAGTTTTACATATTGTTTAAGTCTGATTAACGAGTGGATTCTGCTGTCAAATTTCTCTCATGCGTACTGAAAAATAATGTTTAACCCCAAAACTTACCACTGTTGTATATTCTCTTGCAATATTCATGTTACTGACCATCCAATTTATTTTGAATCAGTGACATTACATGTTGTTGTTTAGTCAAATTTGATTCTTTGTGATCTCAATGACTTCAGCCCAACAGGATGGTCTGTCATCAGCTGCTCATTTTAGTTCTTACAATTTCATATTAATTAATTCAGGATGTTGTCTATCCATCTTGGCATCTGATTCTTCTTGTTTATTACCTTTCATCTTTATCAGCATTAATGTCTTCTCAAGTCAGTACTGTCTTCATATTATGTGGCCAAACTGAGTTTTTGTTTCCCTAACAAATGTTCTAGTGAATAGTATGAGCTTATTTCCTTAACTATTGACTGATTTAATCCTCTAGCAGTGGATTGATTCTTAAACCTTCAACACCACAGGTCAAAAGTATTAATTTTTCATACGTTGTCTTATTTAGAGATCAATTCTCACAGCCGTTTACTATTACTGAGAAACCATACATTTGATTATATAGACCTTTGCTGATAATGTGGTTATATTTGCTCCTAAATATGTTTCAGATTTCTCATAGCTTTCTTCTTGGCTGTAGTTACCATCTCCAGAGATCTGTTAGGGCAGGAAAGTAAAATCTGTCCCTGTCTCTACTTCTTCCTAATCTATGGAGCGATAGGGATAGATGACATAATCATACTTTTTTGAGCAGCAGGTCAGCTATTGCACTTTGTACTCTCACCATAATCAAAAGGCTATTTAGCACCTCGTCGCTTTCAGTCATCAGAGTGGTACTATCTACATATCTGAGGTTGTTAAATAGTTATGCTTTCAGAATCTGATTAATCTGATCTAGTATTTCTCATAATATACTAAGTAGGGTAACAGTATACAGCTGTATCACACTGCATTCCCAATCTTCAGCCAATCAGATTTTCCATACTTGGTTCAAATTGTTACTTTCTTATCTGGATACAGATTTTTCAGGAGACATTATTTTCTGGAACGCTTGCTTTGTTTATTATGCAAATTATGCTGGCAATTTGATCCCTGGTACCTCTTTCTGCTCAACTGTTCAATGATTCCATTATCTAGGGGAAAGTATTTGTTTCTGTTACTTGTTAATAGCATTCAGTCCTGCGGTGGTGGTGCTGCAGTAGCGTTGTCGCCTCACAGTAAGATGCTATCCGGTTTGATTCTCAGCTAGAGCGTCTTCTGTGTGGAGACATGCGTGAATGGGCATACCTTCGTTGAAGGTTGTGCATCAGGGCTGATAACTCAGCATGTAAAAATCAACTACCAATCATTAGCGGACTGGAATTCTGCTCTGGCGACCCCTAACCGGGAAAAGCCGAAAGACACAACAACTTGTTAATAGCATTCAGACACTTTTTAGTTCTATTGCATATATAGTGATGATTATTCATGTCATTTTCTTTAAAAACATTGATACATGTCAATTCCACAAAAGCTTCCTGTCAAAACCTTAATTTTTTATTTTATCATTGATATGTTTATTACATAAGTTTTTAAACTCAGTTTAACCACAATAATCTGAATTTAATTAAACTCATATCAGTCAGCTTTATTATGTTGAGGTCATTTATTCATATTATAATAAGTAACTTGTCATTTATTAATTTTCAAACCAGTAAATCAGAAAGAATACTGTCATGGCCGAATGATCCTAATGGTTGCACCACCTTTATATCACTAATAAGTCCTCTGTTTAATAAAACAAAGTTCAAAATGTTTATACAATATGTGGATAAATATACCTTTTGTACAAAGCCATACGTGTTCATTATATCAAAAAAGTTGGATTCCAAATATGCATTTTATAAACACTTTGCATCTGAATCACACTTGAAAATAACACACACACACACACACACACACACACACACACACACACACACACACACACACAGGCAATCACACTATGTCACCTTCGCATGTGTGTAAACAGGGACTGACAAACAGGCAGACAAATACAGAGAGACAGACCCATTCATATATTCACACACACACAACACACGCACCCACACTTGTGAGCAGAAATAGACAGGTAGACAGACACACACACATGCAACGTACATACACACACTTGCATTTATAGGTATGTGCAGATATTCAGATGTGCCCTAAACTCCTCCCATCACACAGATGAGCTCGTTCATAGGTTCATAGGTTCATAGGTTCGTACTAAGCTATCTGCCCTAGGGCATTTATAAGCCTAGCCAGAGTGTATGTGGCTTACACCACCCCTTAGGATGAGAATTCTACGCCCTTTTAGTGTTTAGTTTACTATGCCTCTGTCTAGTAGTGACAAAGAGATGACCCCCGGGGTAAACCTACGATCTCCCATCCACTCGTCGAGATTTCTCTTGAATAGAGTCAGTGAGGGGCTCTGCCTAACATGGACTGGGATTCTGTTCCAGAGTGTAGGGAGCCTCTGGGTTATGAATCTGTCCCTCCAGCACGTTCTATTTATTTCTGTGCTGAGGTTTAAGTCACTTGTTCTCGTGGCTCTGATGGATTTGGATTTTCTGAGGTGGAGCATGTCCATTAATTCAGGATTGGACATGGCCTTGTACGTCAGGCACAGATCACCTCTGAGTAGGCGGTATGCGACTGAATAGAGCTGGAGTTTTTCAGTCGGGCAGCATATGACATATGTTTAAGACCCTTTATCCTCTTGGTGAGGAACTTTTGGGGTCTTTCCAACTGCTGCAGGTGTCGGGTGAGATACATCCCAAATGGGGCATTGTACTCAATCATTGGCCTGATAAGAGAAGAGTACAGGGGCACAATGACCTCTCTTGATCTAGATGTGAAACCCTTCATGATAAGGTGGGCAATATAGAAGGTCTTCCTAACCACTTTGGCAATGTGAGTGTCAAATGCGAGGTTACTGTCAACCTGGGTCCCTAGGTCCCTGATTACCTCTTCCGTGCCAATGGATTACCGCCTATGTGGTAATTTGTCGGTACCTTGTTTTTCCCAAAGGGTATGACTATACATTTTTTGGCGTTTAGCTTAAGGCCATGGCTCTGGCACCAATTATCCGTTTCTATGAGGCCTCTCTGAAGGATGTTTGTGTCCGCTGGAGTATCAATTATAACGCCCAGTTTGCAGTCATCTGCGAACTTTGTCAGCCACAATCCTCCTATGTTTGCCTGTACCTCGGAAAAATAAATGCCGAACAAGAGGGGTCCCAGGACTGAGCCCTGTGGGACACCGCTTGTGACTGGCTTAGAGTCTGACATAGCTCCAGCAACTCTGACCCTGTGGGTTCTGTCCTTGAGCCAGTTTGCAACCCATCTTGTGACATATGGGTTTACATTTAAGCTGGTGAGTTTGTCTATGATGCCCGAGTGGGGTATTGTGTCAAAGGCTTTTGCAAGGTCAAGGTAGGCTGTGTGAACTGCCTTACCCTCATCAATGGCCTTAGTGACTGTTTCAAAAAAGTCGACCAAGTTCAGAAGGCAGGATCTGCCCTTGACAAAGCCAAATTGGGTAGGATCCAATGTCTGTAGGTCCCCAATGTCTTTGTTTATGAGTTCCATAATGATCCTTTCCATAGCTTTGCAGACCAGGCTCGTCAGACTTATGGGGCGGTAATTTCCAGGGTCCGTAGAAGCACCGCCTTTGTGAAGTGGGACCACTGTTGCCGTACGCCACTCTTTGGGTACGTATCCTGTGGTAAGGCTAAGATTAAACAGCAGCCTTATGTGTGGGTTTAGTTCCTCTTGGAGTTCATGTAGCACACAGCCCGGGACACCATCCGGTCTCATTGATGCTGTGTTTTTAGCTTTAGAGAGGGCGGCTCTCACCTGGGCATCTGAGATGTTAGGGAGGCTACACTCTGCTGGGATAGTTATTTCTCCTTTTGGGGGGGAGGGGGAGGAGAAATTTGCACTGAACCTGTCTGGCAATGTCAGTGGGTTCAGTGTATTTTGTGTCATTTTGGACTAACTCTGAGCATATCTGGGAGTTTCCATCCAGGTTTCTAACATAGCTAAAGAAAGCCTTGTGATTGTCTTTTGTGTCATTTGCGATTTTTCTCTAAAAGTTGGCCTTGGATGATTTTATGAGTGATCGTAGTTTTTTGCTAGTACTGATCAGAGATGCCTTTCCTTTTAGGGATTTTGCTCTGTCATGTAGTAGCTTCCTCCTTCTGTTGTAAAGTTTGTTTATGGCTGGGGTCCACCAGACCAGTCACCTGCCTTTGGGGAATGGGTCTTGGTTTTATTTGGGATTGCATGATCCATGCATTCTTGAAGGTGCCCATAGAAGGCATTTGCAATGGATTCAGCAGTGTGGGTTGTGGTTTCCACTGGCCTAGGGGCCTTGAAAGATACCACTTCAGTCTTAAGAAGAGTGAAGTTTGCTTTTGAGAAGTTCTTCACTGTGGTCTTTTGTGCAGGGGGTGGGGGCGGGATGTGGATTTCCAGTGAGATTAATTTATGGTCTGATCTTACCAAAGAGGGATGTACTTCCGGTGTGGAGCATTTTGTCCCCATGTTTGTGATGATCAGGTCTAGCATATTGTCTCCTCTTGTGGGAATGGTGACTAGTTGTTCCATTGCATTTGAGTTTATGAATTCTAAGAACCTTTGGGCTAGAGTGTTGGGGCTTGAGTAATGTTCCCAGTCTATGTTTGGGTAGTTGAAGTCTCCCAAAATGATGGTATTTGGAGAGACATTCATACTCTCCAGTGTCTTCAGGAAGGCTGTGTGGGGTTCCTGAGTTTGAGAGGGTGGTCTGTAGCATGCTACAAACTGTAAGGCAGTTTTGCCTATGGTTAGTTGCACCTGGATAGTCTCCGATGCTTCGTGCGTTGCCACTAACCTGGAGGTGTGTGTATCTTTGATGAAAATGGATACTCCCTCCTTTTGTGGTTCTGTCCAAGTTTTGGGGCCGGAAAGCATGATATGAGGTAAAACCTGATAGTGCTGGGGTGCTCTCAGGAGCCTTGAACCAGGTTTCAGTCACTGCACAGACATCGATGTTCTCCATACTGAGAAGGGCTTCGAGGGCGTGCATCTTGAGGTTTAGACTTCTGGCATTGAGCAGCATTACCCTTAGTTTTTTTCCACTTGTGTTTTCTAGGGAGGTAGGTTTGTCATTTGAGCCTTGCCTAAAAAAGGCACTATGGGGGTGGCAAGAGCCTTGGCCAATAACCGGAAGCCCAGGGGTGACAGGTGCAAACCATCCCTTGCGAAGCAGCATGGCTTGTCAAGCATGTCATCCCAAGCAGACAGACACTGGATCCCCTTAGAATGACACCAGTAATTAAGCCAATTGTTAAAACTGATCATTTTGTCTTTGTACTGTGGCATCATTCTTGGTGAGGTATACACACGCACACACGCACACACGCACACACACACACACACACACACACACACACACACACACACACACACACACACACACACACATGTCCCCCCCCAAAATCCAGATGTATGTATATCATTTCATTAGTTTATTCTGCAAATATATTCAGTTATTGGTAGTCATTGTCTCATTTTCTGAGTGTTTTTCTTTTAGGTCAAAATCTAAAACTTCAGAATACCAAGCATGCAAAATATGAGCACTGACATGAAACTCCTGATTTTACTACTAATGCCAAGATGAAAAAAAGACAATGTGACAGATTGGCTAAAAGTGAAATATTTGTTTTAGTCTTAAAAGATTTAGGAACTTGCATTAAGATAATATATTCTGATCATTTATATCTTTTTGACCTGTTACTGATACCTTATGGCTGGAAGCAGTGGTGAAGTAAGAATGCAGCTTTCTGCCAACTTATTTAATATTATTACATTTTTCTGTCATGATTGCTTTGATTATGCTGTTTTAGCCCAGTGTGGTTCATCCATGTCATTGCAAACACTAGAGACTAAGAGAACAGAAGATGCACACAAAAGGGAGGTGTAGCACCAAATAAAAGAAAACATGTTGCACATCCACAAAACAAATGGCATCGGAATTACCTGATTTATGGACCTAAATCTCATCTGTAATATAAATAGGACATGTTAGAGGGAGACGTATGTGTTTCATAGACTGCCCCTCCTCTGGAACAGGCTTCCCATCCATGTGAAGAGAGTTGTTCCTAATCCAAATTAAGTGTAACTTGGACCTGTGGATGGGGAATTGGAAATTTACCCTGGTCTGGCACCTATGCCTTTTTTAGACAGATGTAGACTGCAAACATTTACCCACCCATGCCAAAGAATAAATATACCCTTCAAAATAACTGTAGGGTAGCAAGACTTTTCATATACATTTGGGAAGCATGTCTGGGATTAAAAAGGACCCCTATTGCTGTTAGCCTACTAATCTCCTGTGAACCTATGGACCTATAAAAAAACAATATCTGATTGACAATACAATTGTTGTCATAAGGTAAAACTAGTGGGATGTGGTCAGAAGAGGGTATGATGCCTTTCTAGCTCCATAATGACAGAAAGAGATTCTTAGGGAATATGGGGAAAGCTGCTCTGTAAAGACAGCATGATGCCCTTGTTTATCTATATACAAAAGACCTGACTGATAATGTGGTAGACCAGGTTCAGAAAGAGTATGTAAGACTAGGGAGGAACCTTAGAAAAAACATTACATGCAGTAAAAGAAATACAATAAGTTTATATGCTATTAGGCAGGCCCCTTATACAGTAGGGTGCCTCAGAGAGTCAAATAGACTCTGAGGGAGGAGATACAGGAAATGTTGGAACTAGGGGTAATGCAGGAGTCCAGCAGTCCCTAGACTTCCACAGGATTCCAGCACCAGGTTCTGTGTGGACTATAGGAAATTAAATAGTCACACAGAGTCAGATGCTTACCCCATGCCTAGGACAGATGAAGCCCTAGAGCAGCTGGGTGGAGCTAAGTATCTTACCACCATTGATCTTACCAAGGGTTACTGGCAGGAGCCCTTGACTCTCAGTGCTAGACAGAGGTCAGCCTTTGTGACTCCTATTGGCTTCTATGAGTTCACAAGAATGCCATTTGGGATGAAAAATGCCCCAGTGACTTTCCAGAGGCTGGTAGATTATATCCTAGCAGGAGCAGGAGATTTTGTCCTTGCTTACGTAGATGATGTTGCCATCTACACCCATTCCTGGCAAGAGCATCTTCAGCATGTCAGGGAGGTGCTGGGCAGACTACAGAAGGCAGGGTTGACCATTAAGCCCAGAAAATGTCAGGTGGGTATGGCAGAGGTCTCCTACCTAGGACATAAAGTGGGGAGTGGTAAGATCAGGCCAGAACCTGCCAAAGTGGAAGCCATTCAGGCATGGCCTGCACCTCTTACCAAAAAGTATGTGAGGGCATTTTTATGGACAGCAGGGTACTACAGAAAGTCCATTCCCAATTATAGTACCATAGCTGCTTCCCTCACAGACCTGACAAGGAAAAACAGGTTAGATAAGGTAGTGTGGACCCCAGCATGTGAGCAGGCATTCCAGACGCTTAAAGGAGCTTTGAGAGGACCCCTTGTTTTAGCCAGTCCAGATCACAGCAAATAATTTGTTGTGCAGGTGGATGCTTCAAACCATGGGGTGCAGGCTGTACTTACCCAGATTTCTTCAGAGGGAGAAGAGCACCCAGTGGTTTATCTCAGTCATAGGCTTCAACCCAGGGAGGAATACTATGCAGCTGTAGAAAAGGAATGTCTGGCCATAGTGTGGACAATGCAAAAACTTCAGCCTTATCTGTATGGAAGAAAATTCACTGTAGTTATAGACCACATTCCCCTAACATGGTTACACTGAGCCAGCCAGCAAAATGCCAAGTTACTAAGGTGGAGCCTAGGATTGCAAGCATATGATATGACAGTGCAGCACCACAGTGGGCTTAGCAATGCCAACACAGATGGGCTCTCAAGATAGGGAATGGGGTAAGGTATTCCCAGATAGGCTCAACCCTCTTAAGCAGCGTTTCTCAAGGGTTGCTTGAAAAATTAGCTTGAATTCTAATAGGGGGAAGAAGTGTGAAGGCTGCCAGCCTAGATAGCTAGAAGTCTGCAAATAATTCTTTGTTATTTGTGAATAGTAATATAGTTTGTATGCTTGTCTTACAAATGTAAGAAAACTGTATGTTATGTACTGAGCTTCAAGAATGCAACCACAGTGTACCTTACTGGAAAAGAAAAAAATGTATATACCTGTGCATATGTATGTTTTCATGGTAGAAGTTGGAACATAGGTTCATAGGTAGGTACTAGGCTATCAGCCCAAGGGCCTAAGTAAGCATAGCCAACAAGTTCCCTGGCTTACTCCACCCAAGAAAGTTAATTTCCTGTGCCCCTGTTGAGCAGAGCCACAGAAGTGATATCTGGTGTGTATTTCCTATTTCCCATCCAGTCATAAAGATTTTTCTTGAAGAGTGCTAATGTTGGAACTTTGCTTGACATAGATGGATAGCTTGTTCCAGAGTATAGGAAGTCTCTGGGACAGGAATCTATCCCTCCAGCATGTCCTGTTTATTGTGGTGACAAGGTTTAGGTCCCTAGAGCATATAGCTCGGAGGGAGTGGGATTTCTTTAGGTGTAGCATGTCCAACAGCTCTGGGTTTAACATAGCTTTATATGTTAGGCAGAGATCTCCTCAGAGTAGGTGAAATGCTACAGAGAAAAGCTGGAGTTTTTTGAGATGGCCAGTGTAGGGCATCTGTTTGAAGCCAGTAATCCTCTTTGTGAGGTACTTCTGTGGCCTTTCAAGCTGCTGCATATGTCTTGCGAGGTACATTCAAAAGGGGTGTTGTACTCTATAATAGGTCTAATGAGTACCAAGTAGAGGGAAAAAATGACCTCTTTTTTCCTACATCAGAACCCTTTTGTGATGAAGTGTGCCACATAGAAGGATTTCCTGACTATTGTGGCGATGTGATTATCAAAGGAGAGACTTCTGTCCACCTGGGTCCCAAGGTCTCTCATCACACATTCAGTATTAAGTAGACTGTTGTTTGTGTGGTAGTTCATGGGTACAGAGTTTTTACCACATACAGAGCTAACTTGCAAAACTCTGAGAAAATAAGTTAAAATAGTTTATGTCTGTGCTATAAAGTTAGTTAATGCAAAGAGACAGGATGTCTACAGCTAGAGGATTATTTCTATTGTCTGGAAACAGAAATAATTACAGGTTTCAAAGGTAAAAGTATTTAACTGTTTTACAGCTTCCAGTTCTAGGCAGAACTTCTAGGAAATAATTATTTTTGACACAGAGATGTTAAACAGTGATGTCATCCAGCTAACCCAGGAGTAATGTGTTTTATTAATTTAAGAACTATCTCTCAGAGAAAGTCTGCATTTTGTATCTTGTCTTGGATCTAGAAACATTATCTCAGCAGCACTTCTGCATTGCTAATTGTAACTACTAGATTACAGTGATTTTTCTTAGAGATAGATAGGAATATAGCAAGATTAATTTAAATGTTTTCTGTATTTATGTGAGACTGTCCTGCAATGTTGTTTTAAAATATTTCCTGTGATTCTGAACTCTTTTGCCACTGTGTTGAGTTACTGAGTATTGTCTTATGCTTTTATGATTTATTATTAAATATATTTAAACCTTTTAATTGTGGCTGGTTTGTGTAGAGATATTTAAGCTCTTAGCGTACTTGCATACGTATTTGGTGACTCTGTACAGGCCACTTTTAACTAGCTTTGTTGGTCCACTTACCATTTGGATAACAGTAACATTACACAGTAGAATTGGTCACCCTTTGTAAGGGCCCTATAGTAGCTGATAACTAAGAGTGGTTGGTGGCAGCTGGCACTATCGTATAGTCAGGGCAGAAGGGGGCATAGCTAGTGAACCTGTGCTAGCCTTTCCCAGGAGTGTTTGTGTGTTTGTATATAAATTAAACCTTAAAGTGTGTTTTTTGTGTGTGTACGTGTGTGTGTGTGTGTGTGTGTGTGTGTGTGTGTGTGTGTGTGTGTGTGTGTGTGTGTGTGTGTGCCTGTGTCAGCTACTTGGCCAGGGATTCAAAGCAGTGGTTGGACAGACATGTGCTTGAGGTTTTGGCTTTACCACTCGGCTGAGATCTTAACCCTATAGCTGTGCCAGTGGGGAATCTTATTGGGGATCTGGTGAGGGAGAGAGAAACCAGCCCCAGAATGACTGTGATCTCTGTGTGCTCTTAATAGAAATTGTACTTTACTGTGTGCATACTTGTCATCCTCCCAATGGGCACATCCCTCACTGGTGTTAGTGGTGAGGATTGAGGCTCCTTGATTACTGGGCCAGTGTAGGGGTGTCAAAATGTATGTATGTATGAAAGCTTGCCACAGAGACATTTGGGAGCTGCATATCCATGTTGGCTGTTTCTGTAATATGGTTGGCTGTTTAGGATTAAGGATTGGGTTTTACAGGGATCTCCTAAGGTAATTTCAGGTAAAGGATAAGGTAGTGCTATTTCTTGCACAAGCTGAATGTTCTAAGCTTATTTCTGTACAATGCCGCACTATTTAACAGGTTATGGATCTAATCCTACCCTTATAGGCACATTTTACTGTCTGGGCATTTGCTGCTCTATGGGGCACTACAAACCATTGTAGCCCAGAAGGCAGCAGCTGTGTGCAGAAAAAAACAAAGCTTAAAAACTGACTCATATGCCCTCGTGCCAATCAAAAAATACACACTTTGAGCTTCCTCCAGTGCTTACCAACTCAAAAAGACCAGGTAAACATTTTCTGCCACACAATGTCTGATCTTGGAATTTTTAATGTAAAAGCACAGCAAATGTAGATCTCAAGTGCAGATTAAACAGCAAACAACTACCAAACAACTAAGTCCATGGCTAATTCACCATTCTGCAAAGAGATTTGGTGGCACACCATCTAGAAAAGCCATCAGACAAAGACACAACTATTTTTTGCCACAAAATTAAATAAATTGATTAAAAATGATTAGAAACAGTGGAGATCACTGTTTAAAGCAAGTACAAGTGTAGTTGATCAAGAAAGTACTCTTATCTTAACTTGGATAGCTCTAGATGCACTAGAAGTACTGGAAAAGCATTGCAGAGTTTCCTGTAAGTAAACAAACAGCCTTACAACTTGTTTGAGGTACAGTAGGGATAAAAGCTTATAAACTGACTCCTATGCCTTTAACCAATAAACAACTATGCTTTCAGCTTCCTTCCATGTGTCCCAACTCAGAAAGACTAGGTAAACACATTCTGCCTCAAGATGTCTGATCCTGAAATTTCTTTCTTTATTTTTCTTTATTTTATTTTACATTTGTTGACAGGGATAGTCCGACTGGATGCATGTCCATTTTCAGTGGAGTCCCAGGCAGAAAAGCTCCAAGGTAAGCAGTTAAGATTACAGATACAACATTGCATATTTCAGTTAGAATATTTACAGTGATTACATATCAAACGTAAGTTATTCAAATTCCACAGGTTAGAGGTAATCCCGAGTGTAAATCAGGATTAAGTTACACAATTAAGCTGATTTAACAGTTTTTACTCATTCTAGAGGAGAGTTAGCCAGGCTTGATACACTGACATAGCCAGTTAAGTGTCAGATGTTGTTTGAGTCTTGTCTTAAATTGACACAGGGTAGAAAGTAAAGTAATATCGGCTGGGAGAGAGTTCCAGGCTCAACCTACTGAGATGGCAAAGAGAGAGTCACCTGCTGTGTTATTAATTTTGCTAGTCTGAATTAGTAGTCTGTTAGAGGATCAAAGCTGTCTAGTATTGTTATAAGGTGTGATAATATTTTGAAGTGCAGGAGTATTGTCTGGATTATAGAGGATTTTATAGGCCATAATTAGTTGGTTATACTGGATTAGGCTGGGTAATTCTAGCCACCCAAGTTGGTTTAGATTGACACAATGATGTGTTCTGAAAGGCAGCCCAGTGGCAAATTTGGCAATGTGGTTGTAGCAGATTGAGATTTTGTTAATGACAGACTTGTTTAAATTAGAGAGTAGAGGGGATGCATACAGAAGAGTTGAAAGAAGGTGAGAGCGAGCTATGGCAATTTTAGCTGGAGGGGTTAGGAAGGCTTTTATTCTGTAAAGTGACCCTAGTTTTTTATTGATGGTTTTCATAGATTGGTTAACATGTAGGTTAAATTTTAGATTATTATCTATGATGACTACTAGTAGTTTTGTAGAGGGTTCAGGGGAGATTATTGTGCCATTATTTGCTTTTATGGTAAAGGTGAATGCAGTAGACCTATGTGTTGGTGAGAAAAACAGCATTTTAGTTTTTTTGGAATTTAGGATCAGACAATGATCAGAAAGCCAGTTTTCTATTGTATTAAAGGTGGTCTGGGTAGCTGACCATAGCTCTGTTGGTGATGTGGCTGAGCAAATCAGGGTGGAGTCATCGGCATATTCAATACAGCTGACTTTTAGGATGACAGTATAAAGGTCATTAATGAAGATGGAGAACAGCAGAGGACCTAGTATAGAACCTTGTGGTACACCAAGTGTATTAGGTAGGAGGTTAGAGAGTTTGATTTGCCAAAGGACAGCCTGCTGTCTGCCATTCAGATAGGCTTGAAGCCATTGAAGGGCTTCAGTAACTAGACAGAATGTTTTCAGGGTGTGGATTAACAGTTGGTGATCAACCATGTCAAATGCCTTGGAAAGATCCAAGAAGAGGGCCGAGGATATATATTTATTGTTGTGATTATGGTTTATGGTGTTGGTGAAGGCTAGGAGGGCTGAAGTAGTGCTGTGGTGAGGTTGGAAGCTGTGCTGGGTGCCTGCCAAAAGCTGATGCTGGAGTAGGTGGTGCATCAGTTGTCTATGAATACATTTTTCCATAATCTTTGCAAGTGGAGATAGCCTAGCTATTGGCCTATAATTGGATAATTCAGTAGAGCTGCCACCTTTGTGAAGTGGGATTAAATAGGATATTTTCCAGATGGTGGGAATTTTAGCTTTTGCTATGTTTCGATTGATTAGTATTGAGATGGGGTAAGCAATAGCATCAGCTGATTTTTCTAGGTACTTGGCAGGGAGTTGATCAGCAGAGAGTGTTGTGGGTTTTAATTTTTTGATCAAGGTATGGATAAGTGAAGTAGTGACAGGTTGGAAGCTGAATGAGAGTTGGTGTTTAGGGGTGGTACAATCAGGGTCGGGGGAGCTAGGAGGTAGTTGGTTAGAAAGGGCTTGAATTGTCACAGTAAAGAATCGGTTAAAACTATCTGAAACATCCTCATGGGGTTTATCAATGGTAGCAGTGGGGATAGGCCTTGAAGTTTGTCCAGGATGGAGTAGTTTATTTAAACCTGCCCAAAACTTCTGAGGGTTATTTTCATTTACTATCCGTAAATTACAGTAGTATTGTTTTTTGTCTTGTAAAATGGATTTTTTTAGTTTTGTTCCTAGATTGTCTGTATTTAATGCGTTCCGGCCCCAAAATCCGGACAATACCAAGAAAGGAGGGGGGGTATCCATATTCATCAAGGACACCCACACCTCAAGACTGGTGGCAACGCACGATGCATCGGAGACCATCCAGGTACAATTAACCATAGGCAAGACTGCTCTGCAAATTGTAGCATGTTACAGGCCACCCTCACAAACTCAGGAACCTCACATGGCCTTCCTGAAAACACTAGAGGGGATAAATGTATCACCAAACACCATCATACTAGGTGACTTCAATTACCCTAATATAGACTGGGAACACTACTGAAGCCCAAACACCCTAGCCCAAAAGTTCCTGGAATTCATAAACTCAAATGCCATGGAACAACTAGTCACCATCCCCACAAGAGGAGATAACATACTTGATCTCATCATCACGAACATGGGAGCACAATGTTCAACACCGGAAGTATACCCCTCACTGGTGAGATCAGATCACAAACTAATCTCGCTGGAGGTCCTCATCCCACCCCCACCTGAAATAAAAAGACCACAGTAAAGAACTTCTCAAAAGCCGACTTCACACTTCTAAAGACTAGTGTGGTCTCCTTTAAGGCCCCGAGCAGTGGAAAACAGTACTCAAGCCGCTGAATCACTTACAAATGCCTTCTACCAGCACCTGCAGGACTGCATGGATAAGGCAATCCCAAGCAAAACAAAGACTCTTTGTACCAAAGGCAAGCGTCCAGTCTGGTTGACCCCAGCCATAAACAAACTCTACAACAAAAGGAGGAAGCTACTACAAGATAGAGCAAAATCCTTAAAAGGTAAGACACACTTGATCACTATAAGTAAAAAACTAAGAGCTCTCATAAAATCATCCAAAGCAAATTTCGAGAGAAAAATAGCTAAAGACTCAAAAAACAATCATAAGGCCTTCTTTAGCTATGTTAGAAACCTAGGAGGAAACTCCCAGATATGCTCAGAACTAGTTCAAAATTATGTGAAGATTACTGATCCTACAGACATTGCCAACATACTGGCTGACAGGTTCAGTGCAAACTTCTCCCCTCCCCAAAAGGAGAGATATCTATACCAAACGATTGCAGCCCCCCAAACATCTCCAGTGCCCAAGTGAGAACTGCTCTCTCCAAAGCAAAAAACACAGCATGCATGGGACCTGATGGTGTCCCCGGCTGTGTGCTCCACGAACTCAATGAGGAATTAAACCCACAGCTAGGACAGCTGTTTAATCAAAGTCTTACCTCTGGATACGTACCCAGGGAGTGGCGCACTGCAACTGTGGTCCCACTTCACAAAGGCGGTGCCTCCACCGACCCTGGAAATTACCGCCCATTAGCTTGACAAGCCTTATCTGCAAAGCCATGGAGAGGATCATAATGGACCTCATAAATAAAGACATAGGGAATTTGCAGACTTTGGATCCAACCCAGTTTGGCTTTGTCAAAGGCAGATCATGCCTTTTAAACTTGGTTGACTTTTGAAACAGTCACCAAAGCCATTGATGAGGAAAGGCAGTCCATACAGCCTACCTCGATCTGGCTAAGGCCTTCGATACAATACCCCACTCGGGTATCATTGAAAAACTCATCAGCTTAAATGTTAACCCATACATCACAAGATGGGTTGCAAACTGGCTGAGTGACAGAACCCACAGGGTCAGAGTTGCTGGCACCATGTCAGACTCAAAGCCTGTCACAAGTGGTGTCCCACAGGGCTCAGTCCTGGTCCCACTCTTGTTTGGCATCTACTTTTCCGAAGTACAAGCAAACACAGGAGGGTTATGGCTGACAAAGTTTGCAGATGACTGCAAACTGGCGCCATAGTAGAAAACACATCTGACACAGATATCCTTCAGAAGGGTCTCACAGAAACGGATAACTGGTGCCAGAGCCACGGCCTAAAGTTAAATGCCAAAAAATGCATAGTCATACCCTTCGGGAAAAACAAGGTTACCCCTAGCTACCAAATAGGTGGCAATCCACTGAGCACAGAAGAAGTTATCAGGGACCTGGGGACCCAGGTTGATAGTAGTCTGTCATTCGACACCCATGTAGCTAAAGTAGTTAGGAAGACCTTCTACATTGCCCACCTTATCATGAAGGGATTCTCATCTAGATCAAGGGAGGTCATAGTCTCCCTTTACTCGTCACTCATCAGACCAATGATTGAGTACAATGCCCCATTCGGAATGTATCTGACCCGACACTTGCAGCAGCTGGAGAGGCCACAAAAGTTCCTCACCAAAAGGATAAAGGGTCTCAAAATCTGTCCTATGCTGCCCGACTGAAAGAACTCCAGCTCTATTCAGTCGCTTACCGCTTGCTCAGAGGTGACCTTTGCCTAACATACAAGGCCATGTCAAACCCAGATTTGATGAATATGCTTCACCTCAAAAAATCTAGATCCATCAGAGCCACAAGAGCGGGAAACTTAAACCTCGACACGGCTATTAATAGGACGTGCTGGAGGGATAGATTCATCACCCAAAGACTCCCTATGCTGTGGAACAAAATCCCGGTACATGTGAGGCAGAGCACCTCGCTGGCCTTGTTCAAGAGAAATCTTGACCAATGGATGGGAGATCGCAGATATACCCCAGGGATTACCTCAGTGTCACTGCTCGACAGAGGCACAGCAAAATAATGGGTATAGTTCCCCATACTAAAGGGGTGGCATAAGCCACAAAACGATGGGCTAGGCTTGTAAATGCCCTCGGGCAGATAGCCTAGTATGAACCTATGAACCTATGAACCTATGAATCTTGGGGGCCTTTAGCAGTATCCCATAAAGCCCATGCTTTGTTTCTAAGGGTAATTTTGAGTTTGGACTCTTTAGACAGCCGTGGCACAGTTTTTGCCTTTGTTCTGTTTGAGCAAACAGGAGCATGTGAATCAAGGATATCAAGGAATTTGTTGTTAAAGTATGCAACTGCTTCCTCTAAGGGGAGGTGTTTTAGAATAGACCAATTGCATGACTTTAGTTCTTTTTGGAATTTGGCAGGGTCAAAGTTTTTTTTGTTTCTTACCATTTTGAGTAAGTGTTGTTGGGTGTTAATGGTTTTGTGCTTAATTATATAGGTGAGAAGGTGATCACTTAGGTCATCAGGGAGGGTTCCAGAGGTGTACAGTCAGGGGTGACTATTTATTAGTACCCAGTCAAGTATGCTTTCTTTTTGGTTAGGTTTACCTATCCTGGTAGGGGTGGTTAAGATTTGTGTAAATACATGCAGGTTAATATGGGTGGTAGGGGATTCTGAGGAACAGGTGCCCCAGTCTATGTTAAAATCACTGAGTAGTAGTGTTTCTTGGGGGTAGTGACATGATAGCCAGTGAAGGGTATCTTCACGTGCAGATATATTGTTGCCTGGGGGAATGTACATACAGATGATATTGATACATTTACTTTTTATTAAGTTGCAATTTGGTGGCAAGAATCTCTGAGTTATTAATCTGAGGTGGTTGTATAGCATCTATGGTGACATTCAACTTAGATTTATAGAGAACAGCTAGCCCCCCCCCCCCTTCCTGGAAACACGATCCAGCCTGTGTATGTTGTACCCAGGTGGTAACACTTCATTGTCTGTAGTGTTAGGTTTTAACCAGGTTTCAGATATACAAAGAATCTCAGGGCAGTGGACAGCCAGGAGTGCATGTAGCTCATGTACCTTGTTATTAATGCTTCTAATATTGAGGTGGTTAGTTGGCCTATTAATTGTAGGTTTGTAGCATGGACTACAAGTAGAAGGGGTATAGATATATATATATATATATATATATATATATATATATATATATATATATATATATATATATATATATATATATATATCTGAAGTGAATGGGCCAGGGTTAGGGTGGATATCACCACCAAGTGTGAGGTTAGGTCTATACCTAGTGATGATCTTCAGGAATTTGTTTATAAGTTTATGGTAGTGTTTTGATCTAGAGCTAATGTGTCTGGGATTGATGTGTTAATAGAGTGAACAAGATGTTGGACAGGACACGGTACTTTAAGTATGATTAAAGGTGGGAGGATTTACAGCTGGGGTGAGAGTATGGCCTTTTGGGACGTGAAATCCCATGAGAAACTGGTTTTCATACAAGGTAAGGAGGTATGGGGCGAGCAAGAGGGGTAGTAAAGAGAAGTATATTATTATTTGTGATAAAGCTTGTGAGTTAAGGAACTGTTTTACCAGGTGATACAACACCAGAAGATGGAGTGCTAAAATATAGGTAATGGAATGGGGGTGGGAGAAAGGCAGATGAAAGCTGATGGGGTCTAGTAAAATATAGGTAATGGACTGGGGGTGGGAGAAATTATGCCAGGCGAAAGCTGATAGGTTCTGGTAAGAGAGAGTGTGGCTATTGGACTATAAATGTAGGGTTAGTGGGGGGGGGCTGTGGGAGCGGAGTGAGTCATAGGGCAAATGGAGCAGGCAGAGCCAAGAAGAAGTGAGCACTGTAAAAAAGTAACGGCAGCTCATAAATGACATCAGGATGGGCTGGAGTTATGTTGTAAGGAAAAGTAATGTAGACAACTTTTAAATATGGGTTTGCTAGCCAAGGAGAGTAGTGGGAATTTAGTAATTATACAAACGGGGAGTAAGAGTAGGAATAACTGCTATCCTTAGGTAGAAACTTTGCGAGAATAATGCTGTGCGAGCATTTGCCATGGTATATGATGCCACCTAGTGGCAAAAGGAGATAGCAAACAGAAATGATAAATTAGTCTTCATATACTACAATTAAGCCTAAGTTAAAATACTAGAGGGGGGAGAGTGGCAAGCGGATTGCAGTAGGCTGCTAACGCGCACACGGGAGGTCAGAATAACAAATATAGGTAGTAAATTAGGTTACAAGTCATTTGCTTTATGGCTACATACATTAACACATCCTTGTGTAGGGATGTCCTCACTGTGGTAGTGTTCAATGATGCCTGGCTAGCAGGCAATTCAAGGGTGCCTTCTGATTTTAGCAGGAAGGTAGTCCTTATGTTTTAAAGGCAGGGAGGGAGCATCCAGGACGGTAGACTGTAAATGAGAGAGACACACACAAAGTTAGGTAATTTGAATAGCAAAGCTGGAGAGGTAAAAGGTAGAGGGATGGGGCAAAAGTAAGGGCTATCAATATATGAAGGATTGCATTAGAGTGTGCTGTATGTAGAGAGAGAGAGACTAGAAATAGATGTAGATAAAGGGTATGTGTAGAGGGAGGGAAAGTTTAGAGAGGTAGCAGTAGAAAGCAGTGCATAT
Source organism: Protopterus annectens (assembly GCF_019279795.1). Taxonomy (NCBI): domain Eukaryota; kingdom Metazoa; phylum Chordata; order Ceratodontiformes; family Protopteridae; genus Protopterus; species Protopterus annectens. Next base: position 260,756,749 of record NC_056748.1, on the reverse strand, counting down.
AGGCTATAGAAACAATGCAGTCAGTCAGTGGAGCCTCAATAAAACAATTACCCTTAAGCCCAAGGGGAATACACATACCCTTAGGCCATTTGAGAGGGAAGGGTTAGACTTGTGTTAGCAAAAACAATCAGATATGCAAGGCAACAGAGCGGTAATGCATTAGAATGTTCAAACAGTACATACGGCAATGACGAATCCTTTTAGACACAAGTCTTATCAGAAACAGTCATGCAAGGCAAAAGAGTGGTAATGCAATAGTATGTTTTAAAATCTGTAGATATGGGATTGAAAAATCCTTTTAGACACAGGCAGGCAGCATGAGCAGGTATATTCATTCACTGTGACACATTGACATGAGAAACGGGCATTCCAGGATGCCTATCAGTTGGCGTCTTTATGCTAGTTGGTTATAAAGTAGTAAAACATATTTCTAAAGTGGCAATTACAAACTCAAACCTCTCTGACAAAGAATGTGCTACTGTTAGTTACCTTATTAAAGTCACTATGCCGAGGCAAGGAGCACAAGTTATCTTACACTATTTATACAGTTAAGGTAGACAAACAAACTGTATTGCCATCAGTACAAGATCATTATGCCAATAATAGTACACATTCCGTCTGTTACACAGATTGTATCAAATTTGGTGCTCTACAAGGTCAGTGTTTAACAAATACACATTGATAAACCTACCAGGAGGCGAGTCGAGCAGCCCAACCGCAGGACCAGACGCTTAAACTGGATTTAAAAATGGTGCCACAGATAGTATCGGCTTGAAGTAAACTCAGGGGGGAAGTTAGCTAAAGGGGAGGGGATAGGTGGAGGGGTGTGATAGGACTACAGAGGTAGAAGTGGGAGGGAATGAAACCCAGGAAGAAGTGAGCTAAGAGGAAGTGAGTACTGTAAAAAAGTATCAGTAAAAAAGTATCACTAACTGTAGCTCATAAATTAAATCAGGATGGACTGGAGCTATGTTGTAAGGAAAAGTAGTATAGATAACTTCTAAATGTGGGTTTTCTAGCCAAGGAGAGTAGTGGGAATTTAGCAATTATACAAATGGGGAGTAAGAGTAGAAATAACTGCTATCTTTAAGTAGAAACTTTGCGAGAATAATGCTGTGCAAGCATTTGCCATGGTATATGCTGCCACCTAGTGGTAAAAGGAGATAGCAAACAGAAATGATAAATTAGACTTCACATACTACAATTAAGCCTAAATTAAAAAAACTAGAGGGTGGAGAGTGGCAAGTGGACTGCGGTAGGCTGCTAACATGCACACGGGAGGTCAGAGTAACAAATATAGGTAGTAAATTAGGTTACAAGTTGTTTGCTTTAAGGCTACATACATTAACACTTCCTTGAGTAGGGATGTCCTCACTGTGGTAGCTTCAATGATGCCTGGCTAGCAGGCAATTCAAGGGTGTCTTCTGGTTTTAGCAGGAAGGTAGTCTTTATGTTTTAAAGGCAGGGAGGGAGCACCCGGGATGGTAGACGGGAGGCGAGTCGAGCGGCCTAACTGCAGGACAGGCATAATGGGATGTGGATGCTTAAACTGGATTTAAAAATGTAAAAGCACAGTAAAGCAGCTGTCAAGTGCAGATTAAACAACAAACAACTTAGTCACTGGCTAATTTGCCCTTCTGCAAAGAAATTTGGAGGCACACATACTAGAAAAGCCAACAATCAGAGAAATTACTATATTTTGCCACAAAATTAATTAAATGCTTAAAAAAAGATTGCTCAAGTTATGATGACTATACCCTGTATCCTCCTAAAATGTATGAGCATTTTGATGTCATATGCATAGTGTAGCCATTTCGTGAACTTCACTACATAGCCTGAATGTGATAATACATGTGTAATTTTCTTCTGTGTTTTCTGTGTCAGTGCCCATAGCTGTGGGACTCCGTCTGTCTCTTTATCAGTGTTGCATGCCATTCTTCATTTCCACTTCCTTATGTACTCATTATGATGAGCTGCATAATATGCTATTTTTGTCCCCTTGTGTCCATGCTATCTGCATCCTAGAATCACCCATGACCTGTATGTTAACTCTGCCCGCACTAATTTGCACTATGCAATGCAGCAAACATATGTGAATCCTAGCCATTATCTTTACCTCAGCTTGGTTAGTAAGATCCTAAATGTCAAAATATTAACTGCCTAGCTATATAAAAGTTTATAAATCTATTAATTTGCATAATCATTGATGTTCCATACATACATACATATATATATATATATATATATATATTCATATTATATATATATATATATATATATATATATATATATATATATATATATATATATATGGGAACAGTTTATAATCCCGAAATTCCAAAATATCAAATTTCAGAATCCCGAGATTATGAAGCCGAAATCTCAAAACTTCTGGTGTTGTGCTGTGTGAATGGATAGCTGGAGATTCAGGTATTTATGTTTAAGGGTTTTGGTTAGGGGCTTTAGTGTGTGTCAGTGTGTTTTGTTACTGTGATATGTGTGTGCGAGGGGAAAGTAGCTTGTATGGTGGTGTTTTTGTGTGCTTATCTGTGTAGTGCGACCTTGCAGTTAGTATATTTAAGTAGGGGAGATGTGGGGGCACAGCCCCCCACATGGGGGTGCAGGGGGGCTTGCCCTCCTGTTTGTATGTAGTGTAGGTTTGTGGGTTTGTGTGTGGGGTGAAGTTGTGTGTATGCGTTTGTGTGTGGTGTATGGTTAGTGTAGGAGTTGTGGTTTTGAAATTCGCACATCTGGGGTTTCGGGATTTTAAGGTATCGACTTTATGATCTCACGATTCTGAAATTCAATATTTCAGAATTTCAGGATTATAAAGTGAACCCATATATATATATATATATATATATATATATATATATATATATATATATATATATATGGTTTACAAGTATTAATGGTTGCTTTGTAGATAATGCTTAAATGCATTTGTTTGTTGCTTTCAGTACTACTATTGTATTTCTTATTATTTTTTACAAAAAGAAAAAAAAGTAAAACACTATCCTAAGCTTTCAAGCCTCATTGTGTCTTGTTTTACCTGAAGCGGAATGCACTTTCACCGTTTGTTGAAGTGGTTTTCATGAAATTCGTAGAGACCTGGCATTTTTTATCACTCCTGAACCATGAATCAAAATTCATTTGACAGAAGCAGTGCTTTTGTTTGATGAGAAGACATACCAGTTAACCTCAGACTGTCAGAGAAAGGTATTTGTTAGCTGTAAAATGCCTTTCACAGAAACTATACCATTGATTGTTAAATATCTTGTACAATAAGCCAAGTCATTGCAGCTTGATATTTTCACCTGGAAGCTGATTCCTGAAAGCAGTAAGAAACATTACTCTGGCATGTGCTTAGTATTCCAGAAATAATTAGAGTAATTGGGCATGCTAATGGTATACAGCTGCATACTAAATCTGTTTTTCTACTCATCCTGTTTTATAAACAGAAGATAAAAAGAAATGACTCAATAATTTTATTTTAAAAGCGTTGTGTGTGGAAACTGTTCCACATTTCATGTTCCTCAGTAAATAACGTACACGTTATTTTCTGCCTGGTAGTTATTTTATAAAATAAGTCACCAACCAACTTGGCCAGACAGTTTTTGATACTTGTTAGTTAAAGTGGACACAGGTCATTCACTTATCTCATAACCATGTCATTTATTTTATGTAATTAATTGTGGCAAATTTAGGGCATTCTTGAAAATGTAATAATATACTTGCACACTGTGACCTCAACCAAGCATACTTTGAGTTAATACTAATCTGTTTAATTCCCTCTTCATGAGTTCAGGCTAATTAATCTTATTTTATCTGTAAAATATAAGATTATATTCTTTGTGGCTTAAAATTTAGCATTGAGGAGGATGAGTAAAACAATTACTATACAAATAAATTTGGCTTTCTGCTGGCCTACTTCCTAATACTTTTCCTGACTTTGATTCATGACATAGCCTCTTGCTGGGGAGATCAACCTGAAAAAAACTGGCAGGGCATGAATGACAGAAGTTCAGCTATGGAGATTAGGCTGACAAGGTACAGGGGACATGGCAGAATAGTTTGTAAACCTGCTTAGGAGGTCTCAACCTTACAGCATAGAGAACAAGGTGAGGCCTGGTCACTATCCTGTCATATAGCATTCACAATTGCTGCCTACATATACATGGACTGCGTGACATATTAGAGGGAACATGAAGCCTCCAGTACTCCAATCACAGACTGTGCTATCAGATGGTCAGCAGACATAGTATGCCAAGTGCTTCCAGACTGTGGCATAGTGTAGGAATGATGACACCACAGTAACTCAAAGGGCTGCAGCACAAGAAGAAGGTTAATGACAGTATGGACTTGATTTTTGGCTGGCTTAGACAGTCATGCAAACACACACACAGATCCACACACATGTAACCTACATATGTGTGAGTCTTGTCCTGGGACCAAATGAATAGTAATGTCTGGTAAAGTTCAGCTCACATGAGATGGAATTGATACCAGTAACCTTTCACACTTATATGGCATGCATATTCTTGAAAAGGGTAAAGAAAGTAAGGCCCTCTGGGGCCATATGTGGCAGGGAGTGGTGTAGGATACAAATGTAGTAGCTGGCCTTAATAAGACAATAATACCGATGCATAATAAGACAACTGTCATGTTACCGCATGTCAAGACAAAGGCACAGGAAATGGCCAGAGACAAGTCATTAACTGTAGATGGACCACCAACACGGGAGCATCTCACAGAGGTGGAAGAATTCTTTGTATCCTTCACTGGCAAAAGTTAGAGAAACCTCATACCTGGTGATGGCTTTGATGTGGGAGCTGGTATGAGGATGACAGACAAGTGTCTGTAGGGGATGAACCAGGTTAATAATAAAAATGTGACATTACTACAAAATAGTGACTTGCATCTGTGGTGGCTTTACCCATGCAAGCACACATGCATATCTGTTATCCAGGGACATTGGGACTGCAAAACCAGCAACCTGCTCCACAAGGTATGTATCTGCTGATAAGATAAATCTATAATTGGTATGTAGGACCACGGATGCCATACAGAGGTAGAAGTCACAAATATGCACTAGTATTGCTGCATGTATGCTACCTGTATGCATTCACAGGTTCCACTGTTAGCATATCCAGTCCAGCTGGTTAGAACATGTCTGATGCCAGATGATCAGTGGTGGCTGATGATGATAGCTTCATGCACACAGGGTACCTAAGGCACAGTGTAATGCTACCATAGAGCTGTTAACAGTGAGGAGCTCCCCTACTCTAATTATGTCAATTACCAATTGGAAAAAATGTATGAAATACCACTTCATGAGCTAATAAGTGGAACCATGTACAAGTCTGAAATAAATACATGCAAAATAGATTAAAAAGCTGCAGCAAAAATGCATTTACTGTTGTTTTTTTACCTGATCCAGTAACATCAAACATTAAAAATTGAAGGGTCTAGGTAAATACAAAACGTGATCTAATAAAAACTAATATAGCAAGTCTAAGCTATTATGCCTTAAATATATTTTATTGCACTGTGTACTCCCTGACTATGACTGAAATTAGTCAGTTGTAATCAGTGTTCTGCCACAGTTAAATTCAAATAAATGCATAGACATATGCAAAAACAGATAAAAAATGTAACTCAGAAGTCTACTCTGCAGTTTGTAAGTCACTGCAGTCTGATTTGTAAACCAACAGTTGCACAAAATAAATCAGCAAATATAAACTGTAAACCAAAATCTTAGGAAGAAATTAATTAAAAATTAAATTTTAAAGTAATTACTTAATTATTTCAGTAAAAAACAAATTAGTTTCAGCTACAATTCTAGAACTAAAACTAGACTTTAGTTCCTATCCTACACCTTAAGTAATATAGCAGCTCAACCCCCTGATCTCATCCTGTTCTGATACTGTTATATTACTTGGTTCTGAGCTAGTGCCTGTTTCTATATGCCCTGACCTCTTACAATTTCTGTACTCCACAGAGATGGGCAACCACTTTTAATAAGGTGCTTCTGTACAGAGGTGCTTTGGTACTCTTTTTGCATGAGAAGCACTTGTTTATTATTACCACCATCTTTAAATCACTTTTCATGCAATATGCCCCACTCTGATTTTATACTTTTATCACATTGTTATTTGTGTGCATAATGAAAAGACACTAGCAATTCAAATGTTTCAGTTTCTTCAGAGCAGTGGCATATTTCTGAATCATTTTATCACATGTATTCATATACTGTGGAAGTTAGTTCACAGTGATTAATAATCATCAAATTTCTTCCACGAGTGGTGAGATATTAAATCTGTATGTTTCTAGTATAAAAATCACATAACCATTGATTAGAAAACTGTGGTCATTAGCAATTACTGTTTCTTCACAAGCTCAGAAATGGCAGAAGAGTCAAAGGCAGGTTCCCCATTAGAAGATCGAAGACGCATTCTTTCAAATGCATCTTGGTCAAAATATCGAAGCGGCTCTTAAGCGAATTCTTTTCCTGGGAAAGAATTTGCTTGACCACTTCATTACTTTGCCGTTTTCGGCACTGTAGTGTGGTCTCGGAGTTGATATATTTAAGTAAGGGGGATGTGGGGGCACAGCCCCCCACTTAATGTAACGTTTAAAGTGTTTTATTTATTTTTTTGCTGGAACAGTGATTTTTTTCCCTAGGAAAAAAATCGCTGTTCTGAATGTTCGTAATTTTAAGCGTTCGCTTACATTGGGTCGAGTAATCACCGTTCGCTTTTTTAAGTGTTCGGTTATGTAATACAGACCCTCAAAGGCACGCGTTTCACCAGCCAATATAAAAGGCACATTAACATCTCCAATTTTCAATTAACCAAAAGGATCAGCCATAAACAGTAGCCTTCCTGTATCACAAATCAACATTGGTTATCACATTAAAAGCCCATAGACATAGTTTATATTTGATAGGCATTTATATTACTTACAAAATAAGTAAACTGTATATAGGAGCCAACCACGATTACATTTTGCTTTACTCAGCACATTTTTTGCCTGGAACATAACTTAAGGTTTTCAAAACATTAGTTGTTTTTAAATATATTTGGTTTATTTTTTACATGTTGTCTTTGCCCTTTCCTTAGAGCTTCACTTCAATATTTCTGATGCACAGATTTTTGAGCATTAATATAATTCACTGCATTCAGAGTGGTTTCATATACCCTAAACAAAAAAAATAATAATAAAGATCCTATAAAGAAACATCATAACTGCTGATTTCTGTAAAAAATACTTATTTACGCTTTACATTACATTTGACTAGATGAAAAACCTACTCAGATTATCGATAGTTTGTTGAGTTTGTGAACAAGTAAAAATGATATAAATCTCAGTAGTGCAAACAGGGATAATAAATCTGTTCATTAAATAAAATATCACATCTGCTAACAGAGCAGTCCTGTCTATAAATAAAGTAAACATGCAAATGAACAGATCGAACAATTTAAGAAGAGAAGTGAACACATGCTATAAATGAGCAAGTATATAAATTTGATGTGTAACTCCTACACAATTCAAGTAGGAGTCAAGAAAAAAACTCATCTGTAAATGGAAAAGAAAACACTTACTAGACAACTTGCTGAAATTTCATTTGTAATCAAACATGTGTAGAGAGAGGAACAGGTCAGAGGATGCTTTATTCAGTTCTTGCTATCAATGATCTGAATTGCGATTAACAGCACCCTGCAAAAGAACGACTGCACATAATTTACAAGAAGATATTTTCATCTGGGCTTAGTTTCTGTTTAATTAGCTGCTTGGCTTGGCAGACAAGAACAAACTCTCTATATAGGAGGAAATAAAGCACTAAGAATAGAAAACTTGTTGAAATGGCATTGGACCACAACACTAAAAGAAAGGCAAATGACTCATTATGGTTCAATGAACAGAACATCCTTGGGAAAAGTGCTTGCATGTTCATATTTGAGAAACTTTATTGAAATCCATATATTTATTTTAAAATAATACTCAAAATACTTTACCATATCGAAAGTGAATGATTTCCTAGAGCTGTACCTTACCATGACCACTGGCTTACAGTTAATCCATTCAAGAGGATGGTTTGTTTTATATTATAATGCCTATATAAGCCAACACAATAATAAAACTTAAAAATATTTATTCAAGGACTCATAAAATTTATAAAACAATGCTAATAAGCAATAAGAAAGAAAATGCAACTAAGCTTCTGAAAGGTGCACTTTAGAAAGTTGGTAAGGAATTAGTAAGAGGCCTGTTAATTAGATCACCAAAACTATTAGTCAACGGTGCTTAATGCAAACTTAACAGGAGAGTACCATAAGTGTCTAAAAATCAGAACTGACCTTAGGTACATGTTACATCATTGGTCAATAGAGTACATAGTCATGAATAGCATGGGTAAATTTGTACTCTGAACTAACAGTATTTTAAACTATATAACAACATTATGTCAATAAAATTACATCATCAGAATGGTTCATCAAAAACATGAAGAAAAACAAAACAAAAAAAAAAAAAACAAGTGCAAGCCTTCCTGCATCATTTGCTAGGTACTGTTGTATTCAACCTGTTCTATGCAGGGAAATAATTTAATGCAAGCCACCTGGACCTCACATTCAGTAATAGATCCCTACTCTCTCACTAACTCACAAAAACATGGACTGAACTTAATTACCAAGAAATATATAATCATATCCTTCAACAAGCATGACTCCCTCTGTAATTATCACATTGGCAACGCCCTTCCCCTGAAATCATATCCCATATTTGGAGATCTGGGAACTTATGTTAACAATAAACTTGTCATTTGATCATCACATATCAATTTTTGTAAGAAGTAATTTTTCATTGCACACCTTATTAAAAAGGTATGTCATCAAGATACAGGGATGCACTTGTTCCTCTGTATTTTGCACTCCTTAGGCCAATCATTGAGTATAATGCCTCTTTTGGTCAGTATGTAGCTGTGCAAATACTTGACACAGCGAAAATAACCTCATTACTTCCCCATTAACACATACATACAAACACAAATAAACAAATAAATAAATAAAAATAAAGGGCCTAAATCATAAAACTATGCAGACCACTTCAGTGCTTTGTCTCTCATCTCAGTATCATACAGGCTACTGAGAGATGACCTCTGCCTTGTCTATACAGCCTCAAAAGACTCTGTTCTGTCAGACCAGCTACACTTTCAGAAATCCAGTGGTAGTACAAATATCTGCTCCAGGAACATTGACCTCTTCATCGAGCGTACTATGTTAATAGAAATAGCTACCCTTCCTTGTGAAGCAGAGCACTTCTCTTATTCATTTCAATATAACATGAACAAATGGATTGCTAGCTGCACATTCATACCTGGTTTAGCAGTTCTGGCCCACATGGATAGGGAAAACATGTAAGTATCCAATATATACGTCTGTGGCCCATCTCTGGAGATACATACATGTGCATCCCATCTATGTACATTTATACTGCAAAATGTAAGAGAAGGGTTTACCCCAACAAAAATTGTATTAATTCTGACATCACCAAATTGGCGTAAGAATTAGCGCAGCTGGTCCCCATAGCCACGCCAGATTGTTGCCAGTAACATTTATCCTGAAACATAAAGATATTGTGTTCAAGGACCAGCTCTAGAAGCATGCACAGGAAGTCAATATGCTTCATGTCAAATTTATTACTCCTAGCCAAAACTGCCCTGACCATACTAATGCCTTCCTGGTTAGGAATGCACATAAACAGTGATACAGCATCTATTGTCACTAAAAATTGAATATCCGACACATCTCCCTCACAGGTCACATTATATGAATCTCTCAAAATGTTTTCAGTATCTTTCAATATAACTTCACTCATGTCAAGAACTATTCCAAGTTGTTTGTCCAAAGAAATGGACATAGCCTGGATGTTTCAGACCAATTTTAGAGTTATAGTATTCCCCCATGCAGAGATGGTAAGCCCAATTGGTGTTGTTCAGGACCAGTTTAGTGAGAATATGAATTTAAGTCATACTAATATGACCAAGGTCCCTTTATTTAAATTTATTACCACCTTCTCATTGGATGCATATTGTTTGAAAGATATTATTAATAAATATTGGCCAACATTAATGGAAGACCATATAACCTATCTGAGAGTACCTGTGAAAATGGGGATGGTGTTTTGGCGGGAAAGAAATTTAAAAAGTATATTGGAAAATAAAAGGTATTGTCCTCCTTTTAATGCATGCATGTGGAAATGTGGTAGATGCAATTTTTGCAAATGTATTGCTGTTTCTAGTTCCTTTTTCCTTGATAATAGCCAATGTAAAATCAGGGGCAAGTTCAATGGTGATAGTGTAGGAGTGATTTATGTTGCCAAATGCCAATTGTGTCCTAGTTTCTATACTGGTAAGACCAAAAGGCATTTTAAGCAAAGAATCTATGAACACCCGTACAGTATCAATAAACAGAATATGAATAAGCCTTGGATAGACATGTATTTGAGAATAATGGCCACCATTTTTTATATTTTATTATTGATCAAGTTAAAAAAATACCTCAAGGGGGCCATGGCAGGAATTTCTGGAAGAAATGGAGCTCTGTTGGCAGCTAAGATTTAATGCCTTTGCATATCCAGGGCTTAAGGAATTTTGCTGCATTAAGTGTATATTGAAAATTAAATCCTTACAGAGCTGAATTGGGTTTTAACACTGATTATACAATTATCTATTTATTTATATGATGTCATTATTTTTAGAATATGTTTTATATATATATATATATATATATATATATATATATATATATATATATATATTCTAGTAACTGTATGTTCCCTATGCTGTGTGTCTTTTATGTGTGGGACCTTTAAAAAATTAATAGGATTTGTGATGTCATGGAGGGAGTATATTATATATGTGACTACTTGCTAATTGTTTTTTTTGTCTGAAGAAGTTCCCATATTGAATGTGTACGAAAGTGCTAACCTTGATTTTTAATACAATGTTTGTTGGAGTAAACCCTTACCTTTGTTGTTTTTCTGATTCTGTATTATGTCTTTTCGTTTTACCAAATGTAAGAGCTAAAAATTAGCACAGAGCTGTAGGGCAAGGCTTCTAAAGATTTTCAAAGATCGATGCCTAGCAAGTACCTATGAACCTTTGAAACCTTTGACCGTCAAAATACAACAAACTACCGCTATCTTGAAAAGTTATTCAACAGGGAAAAGCTGTCAAACACAGACATACACCAAAAACAACACACAAGTAAATCAATGAAGAACAAAATCAAATACCAGAAATACACAATTCTATTACTAAGCATCCTCCATGAAAAAAGTAATTACAAAAAAGGCTCCAAAACCAAAACAAATCTAAGACAGAAGGTTGCAAGCAGCATCTATTTTATTTGGTAAAATGATTAAAACCAAAACATAAAAATTGCATATATGTTAAGTGCTTTCATACCGTATCGGAACTTCATAGAATATAAAAACAGTTAAATTACAAAACTTTTACACACATCCATGAGCAATGACAACACATCATTTGATGTTTCAAGAGGGAGTGTCTCCAACTATTTCTAGACAAAGTAGTATTACAGAGCCATCTAGTGTTCGGAAGATTTAAGTGCACTTCATCGTAACAGTGTGCAATCTTGCAAGCCTGCTGAAATACAGTAAACTTTTTGTATCAAACAGATTTTGTTTTTGTGTATATATGAAAAGTAGCTGCTGTGAAAAATCTTAAATAAAACATAAAAAGCACATTAAAATGATTGTGTAATTCTTTAAACATGTAAGCCATAACTTTGTTAAAATCGCGTACATAAAAATCGCTCCAAAAAAACTAATAACTAGAAATAACTCAACATTCAATGCATGCAATAAGATGGTAAAAAATATTAAAACCAATGGTAGCAGGCAATAGGTGAATTTAGTTATAGAGTATATAAAATGCATGTCATACATCATTTCCCTGAAGGAGCTTGAATTGGAGGAAAAAAATGTGTGTTAAATATATAGTTCACATAAATATCTTTATTTGTTGATGTGTCATGCATTTAAAATGTAAAAAGCTTAAAAGTAATGCTTAAAGTGTAAACCCGTAGCAACGGGGCCAGAAGTATTATTGTACCATTCACTCCTACCTTTTCCCATTACCTACACAATGCTTTAAATTTCAAAAGGGGTACAATGGAACAAGATTTGTTAAGTCCAGGCCAACTTTGGCTCAAAAGGGAACAACTACAAGATGAGCATGATATTGTTTTCTAATAACTTAAAGTTGTTTAACTACAAGTTACTGAAATATAAGAAAAAGCAACTTGAGAACAGTTATTTACTTGAATACATTTTAAATAAAATGGTCCCAAATGGGCTTAGGTTATGGAAGTACCCTGTGGATCTGGAACCTAGATCTCCCTTGCACATTGAACTTATTCAACATTTTGATATACACGGATGTGAATTCTTTGAAGTTTTAGTTAAACACACCAATATGTTCAATGAAGCTCTTGAGGGGGACCAAATCATCTTGACAGTAAAATAAAATTAGTCATTGATTTCAATGGGTATAAATTTGAATACCAAAGAATGTTTTCTAGTATTGACAACCAATTGCATATTTTACATGAAAATAAAATTGGCAAAACAGAAAGAGACAGGTTTGACTACATTAATGAGACTGTTTACTTCCCACTCCTGAGTGGTCAAACTTGGGGGAAAAATTTTTTGCAAGTCATGCATTTGGAAACAAAAATTAGGATAATGATTCAACTAACCAAAGGCAACAGAATGGTCAAACACTTAATCAAAATAAGAATGTAAAATGAAATAACAGTTATCATAACATTAATAATGACAATAACAATATTCTGGTGAGGAGATCTAAAAGGATCAAAGAGAGACAACAAGAAAACAAACAAAATCAAACAAACATGACCTCTGGCAATGGCCAGGTTTTTGGAAGGGCCCCAATGTACAGAAATGGAATTCATTGAACCAGTTCACTGTGTTAGTGAACCACAGGAAGGGGTCAGGTTGGGAGAGCTGAATTTGCACTCTGGGCTTGATTTATGGCATAGTAATTTAAGAGAGGTTTTTGCCTAAGAAATTTTTTTAAGTTTTGGAACTATATAGAACAATTTAAAGCAAAATGTACTTGATAACAGTCCTGTCATTGTCAAAAAGTCTTGAGATGATTTTTTTTTGTTTGCAATTCTACAATTGATACAGGTATTGCCGATTTTCTTAGTAAGCATTTAACTTTTGTACCTGTGAGGAGGGCAAACACTTTAATGGACTTGAAACTTTACTTAAGGAAACTGAATTTTAGAATTATGCTGGGTAGAAAAATAACAGGCATGATAATTTTTGCATACCTAGCATCTTTAACTCACCTTTACACTCTATTTTTGGTTATATGAGAAAGTTTGCAAATTTGATATAAGAAATGCCTTTATGGGGCAGTGTAATGGTAAGAATAATTTGAGGGATGAAGAGTTAAGCAACCTAAGATTCCTTAAACAGCATTAGCTTTGCATTATGAAGCCTGATAAGGGTGGGAGAATTGTTGTGATGGATACCCACATATACAGTGAAAGGATGGGAAGAATATTAGACTTATCAAGGGGTTTCAAAAAATGAACTAAATTGTAGCTATTGAAACATCTCAAAGGCACTCAGTGATTTGTTGCTTGAAAACAGAATCAATGTGAATCTTTTTAACTATTTACACATGCCTACCCCCACAATCCCAATGTTATTTGGTATCCCAAAGATACACAAGAGTGTATTAGAACCCCCAATCTGCCTTACAGTTGATGGACATAATTCCATCACATAGCTCAGTGCAAAATTTATTGACAAAAAACTGAAAGTGCATCTACACAGCGAAAAACATATTTATAAAAACTCATGGTCCTTTGTAGCCACCACAGAGGAAACACATTTTGAGGATGATTACACAGTTTTAACAACTGATGTAAGGGATGTATACAGTGTCACTCCCCAGGATGAAATAATTAGTATGGTGGTTGGTTATTTACACAGAAAAGGGGTCCCACTGCATGACATCAACCTATACGAGGACCTGTTTGAGCTGGTGTCAAACAACATTTTTTGTTTTTTAATGGTGATTTTTATCTTCAGAAAGCTTGGGTAATTATAGGTTTTACTTGTGATTTAACATTTGCTAATATAGTGAAAGCTCAATGGGAACACCAATAAGTTTTAGATAATCCAGAGTACAAGGATAGACTTAAAACTTATACATGTTACCTAGATGATATTTTTATTTTATGGAGGGGGTGGGGTAGAAGGGATTGAGGAATTTTTAAGATAAATCAACAACACTAGTAACTTTTAGAAATTTATGTATGAATCTGACAGCTTGAAAATATCTTACCTGGGTGTTCTTCTGAATAAGAATAGGATTAACCACAAATTTATAGCTAGAACTTTTAAAAAACCAAGTATTCAAAGTCATTTATCCATTTCAATAGCTACCACCCCTTTCATCAGATGAAATCTGTGGTGAAAGGGCAAATAGTTAGAGCCACAAGAATGGTCACCATGGATGAGGACTTCCACAATGACTATGGACTTTTACTGGGTATGTTCTGTAAGAGAGGTTACCCCAGCAGATTGCTTGAGGAACTTAAGGAGACAAAAATAAATAATGGGTGGTATAAACCTGTCTTAAGAGGGTCAACAAATTTTAGAATACAAGATATAGGAGCTGAAGTGGAGAGGGATGTAACTGGTGACTTGATCAGACCTCAATACTCCATGAATTTCATATCCACCTTTAATATGGACCACAGAATATTTAAACAGGTTATTAAAAATTTGTCAATTATTTGTGAAAATCCCACTTTGAGAAAGAAGTTAAGACACAAACCTGGTTTCACACTTAGATGAGATAGGAACCTGAAGGGAATTTTGGAACATACATCTAAAGAAAACTTGCATCAAGTTTGTCGTATGAAGAAATGTGGGTTCTGTTCCCAATGTAAATTAATTCTAATACATGATGGGTTTCTTATTAAAGCCAATGAATTCAAAGTTAGGCCAACTTTTGACTGTAATTCTAGGAAGATGGTCTATGCAGCATTATGCCAACAGTGCTCATGTTTTTACATGGGTAAATCTGAGCATATGTTGAAGGAAAGACTTTACAAACACCAGTATAACATCAACAAAAGGAATCTCAATAATGCCTTGGTAAGACATGTTTTAGACAGTGGCAGTCACACATTTATGTTTGTAGTTATAGAAGGATTAATGGAGGGAATGAGGGGAGATCCATGCGTACAGTTATTGGAAGTAAGAGAATTATATTGGTAATTGACTTTGAATGCCCATGGTTGGCCTGGAGTTAATGATTCTTACTCCATTGCACTATTTTGAAATGTAATGCATTGAAACAGGGGTAGAGGTGAAAAGAGTGCTTAAACTGTGAATTTTATATTTAACACATGTTTTTTTCTTCCCATTCATGGCCCTTCAGGAAAATTATGTATGACATACATTTTATATGCTCTTTAATTGGATGCCCCTATTGCCTGCTACCATTGGTATATATTATTGCATGCAGTGAATGTTGAGTTATTCCCAGGTATTAGTATTTATTGAGCGATTTTTATGTACAGGATTTAAACATAGTTATGGTTTACATGGTTAAAGAATTACACATTCATTTTAATGTGATTTTTATTTTTTATTTAAGACTTTTCAAAAATGACTTCCTATATATACATATACATATATATATATATATATATATATATATATATATATATATATATATATATATATATATACACATATACACACACACACATACACAAACACAATCTGTTCAATACAAAAAGTTTACTGTATTTTATCTGGCTTGCAAAATTACACACTGTTAAGATGAAGTGCACTTAAATCTTCCGAACTCTATATGGGATCGTGATACTATTTTGCCTAGGAATTTTTGGAGACACTCCCTTTTGAAATATCAAAGGAAGTGTTGTCATTGCTCATGGATACATGTATAAAAGTTTTGTAATTTAATTGTTTTTATATTCTGATGAAGTTCCAATAAGGGTCAAAAGCACTTTATATATATATATATATATATATATATATATATATATATATATATATATATATATATATAAATATATATATATATATATATATATATATATATATATATATATATATATATATATATATATATATATATATAGATATATATTGTCTTCTGTAGTAGATATGTATGCATTGTTTTTCTGAGCCATACAAAAGTAATGTACTTGATTATATAAGATGAATGCTTGTGCTAATTACCTTACTGTATGTTACACTCTCTGCTAATACCTCACTGCATCCTTACACTCCAGTCAACTTCTGACTAGCACTCCTCCTCTATACCTTTTTCATTCCACTCCTGCATAGAACTTAACCTATTTAGCTAACAACTATTTAATATTTCTTTCTGAATCATTTTTCAGCTTCTAAGTCCTGTGTGGAGACACAGCTGGTCCCTCTATTTGAAACCCTGTAAAGCTAATGATATCCTACTGAATAGTAGGGAAACTTAATCCTAGAAGCCCCTCAGGATCTACCTGGACCCACTACATTCAGCCTCACAGTGTAGGTGTTATCCTACAGTATATGTATGATTTAACTTTAACCTTGTGAGTGTGATAACTTTAAATTACTAGTGACTGCATTAAATTTTAAACTATTTTGCACGGGCCAGCACACCCATGGACCTACCCCTCCTACCATCTCTTTATTAACTTATCCCCACTCCACCTACTATCCTAATGGCATTCGTGTTTTCCCTACGTTATCCACTAGTGGGCAGCAGATCTTAGGCTTTGGAATACCATCTCTCACTGGTTGTAGAAACCAACTAGCTCTGTAGATCAGCTAGACTCTGATATCAGTGCTTGTACTCTCTATTTATGTACTTACCCTCCACCCCATGAGTGCTTTACAATGGGAATTATCCCAGGTAAGTCTGGAAGTTTTTACTAAATAAGACACCTTTGACTATCGCCACTATTTTGCTACTGGCCCCCTCTATTATCCCTCTGTATAAACTTCCTTTCCTGCCTTTGGCACTTCCTATAAAAAATCTCTCTATCTGTTGTAAAACTATCTTACATAACTATCCCCCCAGCACAGCTATACCTTTGTTCTCCTTTTTCCTCTGCTACTTAGTAACAGCCTATGTCTCTTACCTTTCCTATGCCTGTAGAACTCAGTCTCTCTCCATACCTGATTGCCTCTCAGCTTCTCTCAGCTGTAACCTGCTCCGTTCACCCTACGGGCTCACTCCACTCCCCTACCCTACCCCCAATTCCCACCCACCCCCAGGGGTCCTACACTTATACTTCCCTAACCACACCCTCTCTCTCTTCCAACCATTCCCCTACTTCATCCTACCCCATATAATTTAGCCACACCCCTACCCTCTAACAATCACTCACAATAAGCCACTCCTTAGGGTACCTCTACCATATCCTCCTACTCTTAACTTGTATATCTTAGTGCCCCCTCTCTTCTCTTCTTGTATCCTTTTATCTTCCTCTCCTCCACATTTTACTCCCTCCTTTTATCCCTACACTCAGTTCTTATTTTATTATCTCCTCAAAGATGCCTCTCCCTAATCTAGCCAAGCTAACACTTACGGTTATACTCTTAACTATATACCATGAAACTGCACCATGAACAATACACAGGAAACCAAAAAAACAGAAGTACCAGTATTAACCATGCAACACGGACAAATGATGTTTAGCGCTTTCAATCACTTTTTATTTTTTGTGACCTTCTTCAGAAATGTCTTGTCATGTCTTTTACTTTCTTTTATACACATTGACAGGAAATTACATCATAATTGAACATTAGTCTCACTTCTAGATTACATATGAAAAATCTATCTACTACTACAAAGTCTAAAAAGTGTTAATGATTTTACATTCTGACAATGGATAAAAATAAATGATCATCTGTACAATAAAAAACACTTTAAATTAATCGTGTTGTTTAATCCGGGAAGCTTGTCAGCTCCCAGATATAATTGCCAATATGCCTCTTTACATTCTAAAATGTTGTTTAAGTCTCCATTCAAACTAACCTTGTCTACACTATCTAATACAAAAAATTCAAACTTCTTGAATTCTTTACAAATAGAGGAATGTCTAAATAAGGCATTAGATTTATCACTCTTTTTTATAGCCAAATTATGTTCGTAAATACGCCTTTTCAAATTTCTTTTGGTCTTACCTATGTAATATTGTCTACATGTCACACAACTCGCTACATAAACAATCAATTCGCTGTTACAGTTGAAATAATTTTTTGCCCAAAATGTTTCATTAAGTTGCCCTATGGTAACAAAAGAAGTGTTGCTAATGAACCTACACTGTCTACAATTGTTGCAACTATATGTTCCCTTTTTTATTGCACACGCTCTGGAAAGTTTTTTTGATTCTCCACGGAACTCTAACATGTTTTTGATGTTTGAAATCTTTTTATAAGTGAATTTGGGACATAAGCCCAATATGTCCACTAAATCTTTAATCCCTAAAATGATCTTCCAATTTTCTGTTATTACACTTTTGATATCCCACATTTCATCTACAATGGGAATCGGAAAAGATATTCTATATTCATTTTTGATTTCTATTGTACCATTGTGTTCAAATAACTCCCCAGCTTCTATCATGATTTCTGTTGACCGTACTATAGGTTTAGCTACATTTTTTCTCAAAAGTGAAACTTCTTTTTCTAATTTCTTAATCCACTTTTTGTCATAGCCTCGTTTCTGAAAGAGCTCATTCAAGATTTTACTTTCTTCCAAGAATATGTCCTCATCCGATGTCAACCTACTCAACCTTATGTACTGTCCCTTGATGACACCCTTCATCATGTGAGTTGGATGTAAACTGTCACTGTGTAGATACTGATTTGCAAAATAAGGTTTTCTATAAATTTTGCTAGAAAATGTCTTATTCTCATCGTTGATTCTTATATTAATGTCCAAAAAATTTATTGCCTTACCAAATTCTCCAATTTTGAAATGCATGAAATGAAAACATTTCTATATGGTTGGACAAAATATTAAACCCAATAGTTCAAAAGTCCAAACATTACTTAAGGGACTCCTGGCACTTATTAGAAATTCTAAGGAACTATTCCATTGATGACCCACAGTTGAGTTTTGGAACTTTAGATGTAAAAAGTTTGTACACATCTATAGATCAACATACAGGGATAGAATACATGAGAGAGTATCTAAGTAGAAACTCTACACTATCAAGTACAAAAATAAACACTTGCTGTAGTCTTATGGAAATAATATTAGAAAACAAATTTTTCACGTTCAATAAGAGAATGTACCAACAAACCTCAGGCGTAGCCATGGGTGCTAGAGTAGCCCCAGCGTTTGCAAATATTTTTATGGCAAACTGGGAACAAAAGTACCTTGAAAGTCATCCAAATTTCATCAAAGTCAAAATATACTATAGGTTTATAGATGACTTGATTTTTTTATGGTCAGGGGACAAATTGGAATTTGAAGAATTTGTAAAAGATCTTAATAACACTACTTCCTTTTTGCATTTCAAAATTGGAGAATTTGGTAAGGCAATACATTTTTTGGACATTAATATAAGAATCAACAATGAGAATAAGACATTTTCTAGCAAAATTTATAGAAAACCTTATTTTGCAAATCAGTATCTACACAGTGACAGTTTACATCCAACTCACATGAAGAAGGGTGTCATCAAGGGACAGTACATAAGGTTGAGTAGGTTGACATCGGATGAGGACATATTCTTGGAAGAAAGTAAAATCTTGAATGAGCTCTTTCAGAAACGAGGCTATGACAAAAAGTGGATTAAGAAATTAGAAAAAGAAGTTTCACTTTTGAGAAAAAATGTAGCTAAACCTATAGTACGGTCAACAGAAATCATGATAGAAGCTGGGGAGTTATTTGAACACAATGGTGCAATAGAAATCAAAAATGAATATAGAATATCTTTTCTGATTCCCATTGTAGATGAAATGTGGGATATCAAAAGTGTAATAACAGAAAATTGGAAGATCATTTTAGGAAATAAAGATTTAGTGGACATATTGGGCTTATGTCCCAAATTCACTTATAAAAAGATTTCAAACATCAAAAACATGTTAGAGTTCCATGGAGAATCAAAAAAAACTTTCCAGAGCGTGTGCAATAAAAAAGGGAACATATAGTTGCAACAATTGTAGACAGTGTAGGTTCATTAGCAACACTTCTTTTGTTACCATAGGGCAACTTAATGAAACATTTTGGGCAAAAAATTATTTCAACTGTAACAGCGAATTGATTGTTTATGTAGCGAGTTGTGTGACATGTAGACAATATTACATAGGTAAGACCAAAAGAAATTTGAAAAGGCGTATTCTGAACATAATTTGGCTATAAAAAAGAGTGATAAATCTAATGCCTTATTTAGACATTCCTCTATTTGTAAAGAATTCAAGAAGTTTGAATTTTTTGTATTAGATAGTGTAGACAAGGTTAGTTTGAATGGAGACTTAAACAACATTTTAGAATGTAAAGAGGCATATTGGCAATTATATCTGGGAGCTGACAAGCTTCCCGGATTAAATGACACGATTAATTTAAAGTGTTTTTTATTGTACAGATAATCATTTATTTTTATCCATTGTCAGAATGTAAAATCATTAATACTTTTTAGAATTTGTAGTAGTAGATAGATTTTTCAATTGTAATCTAGAAGTGAGACTAATGTTCAATTATGATGTAATTTCCTGTCAATGAGTATAAAAGGAAGTAAAAGACATGACAAGACATTTCTGAAGAAGGTCACAAAAAATAAAAAGTGATTGAAAGTGCTAAACTTCATTTGTCCGTGTTGCTTGGTTAATACTGGTACTTCTGGTTTTTTGGTTTCCTATACTCTTATCTACCCTCTTCTCAACCTACCTTCTTACCTCCTTTGAAAAACTGCACTATTTCCAGCTTAACCATTCCCACAAACAAACTACAATTTACACACACATATCCCTAAATGGACATTCTAACATAACTTCCACTCCTAGTTACCTACTACCTAAATACCACAGACTCTCCCACATTAAACATAACCTACCTTCAGAAAAAAAATTGAAAATTCAAACTTACCTTAGAAACAATTCAGTAACAAAACTAAATAATCCCTCCTTAAAAGATGGCAACATCCACCCCAACCCTGGCCCTACCAACCCTACAATCCAAACAACTCACCCTAAATTCAATAGCGCTCTCCTAATAGGGCATCCAAATATCCAAAGCATTAATAACAAAGTACCTCACCTTCATGCCCTCCTAGATATTCACTCCTTTGATATCCTCTGCTTCACTGAGACTTAGTTAAAACCAGAAACAAAAGACAATGAAATTATTCCCCAAGGCTATAATATAGTGAGACTAGACCGAACAAAATGTAAAGGTGGTGGAGTAGCAATTCTATTTAAAAATGGACTTCACATCTCTGCCCTACCATCCTATCCAACCCAGGATAGCAACGCAGAAGTCCTCATAACTAAGCTTCAAATCAGCGCTAACAAATCTTTATACATTATCTGTATTTACATACCACCTGGCAATAATATAACTACATTAGAGGCTTTTCTTAGCTGGGTGTCTTCTACTTACCCACAAGAAACAATAATACTAGGCGACTTTAACATTGACTGGAAAAGTGTTAGTGCTGAAAATCCTACCTCTCATATCAACCTCCATGGCTTTACCCAAACCATAACCTCTACACCAAGAATTAACAAACCTAATAAAAAAGAGAGTTCCTTAGACTGGATACTCATAAACAAAGTGAAACAAAACTTTCAAAGTAGGAACCCTGCCAGATGATGTAAGTGATCATTCTTTGACCTACATCACAAGAGAAAAAAAAGACTTTCCAACCCCCCCACCTTTAGGATAGTACACTCCACCAAACACTTTAACACAGAATTATTTCAAACTGAGCTTAGAGCATGCAACTGGAACCCTTTAAAATCCCTTCCACTTGAAGAGGCTGTAAAGTATTTTAACACTACTTTCTTATCTATTCTTGATAAGCATGCTCCTAAACGTTCCATCAGAATGAAGTCCAATCTAGCCCCATGGCTCTCAAATGAAACTAGAAATCAAATTCTACTTAGGAACAAAGTCTGGGCCAAATGGAGATCTAATAGAAATAGCTCTGATCATCTCCATTTTAGGCAGCTTAGAAATAGTACAAAAAAGGCAATACTTACAGACAAAAAAAACTACTACTGTAAACTTCAACAAACTCATCAAAATAATCCTCAAACGTTCTGGTCTACATGACTTTAGGCCATCACATAGTACCAAGTCTGCCCTCCTATCTTTTACAGATACCATCACTAGAAACCACAACAAAAACATACTCTCATCTGCACTCTTCATCGAACTCTCTAAAGCTTTCGACATGGTTAACCATACCTTCCTAATCAATATTCTTGAATCTCTTTCCTTTGATTCTCTGGCCGTTAAATGGTTTAGATCATACCTCAGCAATAGGCAACAGGCAGTTCTCTGGGAAAATCAAATTTCTTCCTTTTTATCTGTCACCATTGGGGTCCCTCAAGGCCCTATTCTTGGACCACTTATTTTCTCTTTATTTATTAATGATCTCCATGTAGCAATTCCTCAAGCCACCTGTATTCAATATGCAGATGACTCCACACTAATATGCTCAGCAACCTCTCCAACTGAACTATATTCTCTTACTCAAAATGTTTTCAACATTGTAGAAACATGGTTTACCAAACGTTGCCTCCTTCTTAATGCCAAAAAACAAAACTCCTTCTCTTTACACCCACTACTAGGTCCACCCCCTTAGACTTCTCAATCTCTTCAAATAATGGCACTGTCATTTTCCCTGACTCTACCACCAAACTTTTAGGAATAACCATTGACAATAATCTCTCATTTGGTCACCATATAAACAACACCATTAAAATAGTCAACAGAAAAATAGGATCCTTATATAGAATAAAACCTTTTTTAACCTCAACAGCCAGAGCCAAGATTGTTCACTCCCATCTAATCTCAACCCTTCTGTATGCCTCACCTATATTTACCAACCTTAAGAAAACTAACCTCAAGAAATTAGCAACTTCCTACAATAATATTGCCAGATTCGCTACTGGCAATCCCTTCAGAACTCACCACTGCTCTAATCTTAGGCAACTAGACTGGCTGGAATTCCATAACCATCTGATAATCCCCCAACTCACAACTGCCGACAAAATATTTCACCAGCCCAATAATACCCCTATACTCTCAAAACTCTTAATCCCATATAATAATCTGAACTCCTTACGTTCTTCTAGTAAACCCCTTGCTAGCTTAACAAAGTCTAATAATACAGCTGGTGACTCTCTGTTTACTAACACAGCAGGAAAAACCTGGAACCTGTTACCCAATGAACTAACACTAATTACATCCTTGCCACTCTTTAAACAAAAAAACTTAAAAAACACATCCAAATGCACTGGCTATGCCCTTGTAGTAATCCTGACTAACAACCATCTTCACCCCTGTTTCTTCCTCTTCTAACCAAACTTTCAAACATTTAAATACTTAGTCTTGTAATTAAGACTGACACTATTTTAACTCTAATCAACTTATTGCTTAAATCCTTCAACCTGATGTGAACTATTGTACATAATACTGCATTATATCTGTTTTAGCTTTCTTAAGCAATGTTATGTTCACTATTACTTTTCTTAAGTGCTTTGATCTCTGAAATGTAATAACTACCTGTTTTGTTTGGTTTACTAATCCTATATTTACCATGTAACAATATTTTTTTTATATTTTTTATACTTTTGTATATCTGTGTGGAACTTTTCTCCCCAGGCCTCTACTGAAAATGGACATATATCCAGCTAGACTAGCCTGGTCAACAAATGTAAAATAAAATAAAAATAAATAAATAAAATAAATTTGTTTTGGTTTTAATTGGTTTACCAAATAAAATAGCTGCTTGTGACCTTCTGCATTGGATTTGTTTTGGTTTTGGAGCCTTTTGGATTTTGTGTTTTACCAATAACAAAAAAGGAACAGAACTCTATGGGATCACAAACCATACATACTTCACAGTTGTAAAATTACTAAGAAATTGGATTTATGTACATTTCCTGATTTTAAACAGTAAAAAAAATCCAACAATGTAACAAAATAATCTTGTGAAAAATGTGAAAGCATAAACTCTGCAAACAGAAAATGAAGCACTGTAGGAAGAGACAACAAGTGAACAATATGAAACAAAAACAGTTACCATAGCAACATACTCAGTGCCCTTGGATTTCTGGAAAGCAAACATTGCTAACAGAGCAGCATTATCTCATGGCAACTGGTATGTGGTCTAAATGCCATGGTTTCATTGTTGGGTAAAAAAGACTAAAATGTAATAATCTATTATAATAAACTAAGAAAAAAAATTGAGAAACACAACCACGGATAGACTGATCAAACTCCTTTAGGTACATTTCAGATTATATAAGCTATCACTGCAGTTGTGGTGCTGCAGTAGCATTGTCGCCTCACAGTAAGACATTGTCCTGCTCGATTCTCAGCTGGAGTGTCTTCTGTGTGGAGATATGCGTGAATGGGCGTACCTTCATTGAAGGTTGTGCATCAGAGCTGGCAATTCGGCACATAAAAATCTACTGCCAATCATTACCAGACCGGAGTTCTGCTGTGGCGACCCCTAACTGGGAAAAGCTGAAAGACACAACAACAACATTTTAGCCCTGTATGGATGTTCAAGCTGAAGTTCTTAGAACTAAAAAGGACAATACACTTCCAGGAAGAAGTAGTTCTTGTAGATTAAAAATTCAGAATAACACTACCAAAGATTCATTTTACTTGAAATGTGCTTATACTACCATAAAAGCATTTCACCTCTGGATGGAATATGACTTTACATTTTAAAATACATTTTCTGGAAGTAGAGATGATTATTATTGTTAATGACTAAACCCTCAAGTAAAACCTATTTGGCAAATATGCTTCTTTTTAAGAGCAACAACAAAGCACTCTCTGTCTAAGTAAAATTATTAAAGTCACAGAGTGCATAAATGGGGATTGAGGGAATCAAACCAACAAATATAGATTAATACTTGTTTCCAGGTCATTACACTATTTGCTATGCCTGCAGACTTGTGAGATATTTAGCATATATTATGATTATAAATGTTTAAGGAATACATTTTTACATGTGGGATCTCATTTTATAATCCATTATACTTTCTTTCTAGCTTTCTATCAAAAACTTGATTTCATACATGAAATTCAAAATTTCAACACAACAATTGCAAATGGGTCTTTGTGACAGAATAATTCAATGACAGTATTGTGGTTTAACACATGGTACTGCAAGTATGCTGAACATTTGTGAAAAACATTTTGCAACTATCAGCTTCAGTAGATCTGGTATAAGTTTAGCAATTTCATGTAAATGTAGTAAGTATCCATTTCTTTAGGCAGAAAAAGGATGCAGCTACAGTCATATATAAAATTCAGAGAGGAATTTTTTTAAGTACCT
This sequence comes from Protopterus annectens, assembly GCF_019279795.1. Taxonomy (NCBI): domain Eukaryota; kingdom Metazoa; phylum Chordata; order Ceratodontiformes; family Protopteridae; genus Protopterus; species Protopterus annectens. Next base: position 260,731,109 of record NC_056748.1, on the reverse strand, counting down.
CAAAAGCATTCCAATCTTTGTTGGGGGAAATAGAGTCATTCAAAATCCACAAAACAAAGTCCAGTGGCAAAGACATTTCTGGGAAGCATTAGCAGTTCCTAAATGTCTTTAAATAAATACTAAAAGACACACATACGTACATAAACTTCTGATACAATAGAAAATGTTATACAAAACTCTAACTTGTTGACTACGTACTTCAGGCATCCTTTAGCAAGCATACATTTATCTGCTTAACTAATTCAAAGAAAGTTAAGATCATATGACATGACTAAAAACTGACGTAAGATATCTCCTACAAAAATTATACTGTCACAAAAGGAAATACTGCCAGACCAGCTATCTGGAATTTTGTAAATAATTGTATGTCATTAGTGAATATTAATATAGTGAAGTGTAACAGAAGGAGATACTGCCAGTGCAGCTATCTAGAATTTTGTAAGTAGTTATATGTCATTTGTGAACATCAGCAGGATGCAATTGCTTGTGTTACCACTATATTAGAACTGCATGTTGTCTGTATATCAAGCTGCTGGTACAGACATGTCTGTGTAAAGTACTGAGCTTAAGGATGTGTCCACAGTGTACACTACTGGGAAAGAACAGAAAATGTATATAAACTATTGTACCTGTGTAAATGTATGTGTTTTAACAGTGAGAACTAGAACATAGACAGTTAACTTATAAAACTTCAAGAAAATAGTTGAAATTAAATTGTTTTATAATTGTGCTATAAAAGGTAGTTTCAATGCAGCAAGGAGACTGGATGTCTAAAACTATGGAACCTTCTGCATTGTTTTGTAAGTGTTTTATTGTTTTATATCTTCTGTCAGATGCAAACAAGTGAGGACTATGTATTTTTCCAGGGAGATGCTAGATGTTGCATCAGTGCTGGGAACTAAAGTCAGGTGACAAAAAGTGATGTCATGCTGCAAGTATCCTAGCAGCAATATCTGAGATATTAATATAAGAACTCTGTAACAGAGAGAGAATTGGGCATTTTGTATTTATCTTTGACCTGACAGTATCCACTCACCACCACTGCACATGCGTACATTAACTAGGGTACAGTAATTTCTCTTAGAGTCAGTTATGAGCATAGTAAAGATTAGTATAGACATTTTCTGTATTTATATTTGAGGCTGTCCTGCAATGTTGTTTTAAATATTTCCTGTGATTTTGAATTCTGATGTCACTGTGAATACATATTTAGTGTTGTCTTGTTCTTTTATTAGTTATTATTAAATATGTTTAAACCTTTCAGTTGTGGCTGGTCTGTTTAGAGATATTCAGGCTCTTAGAGTATTTGCATATCTATTTGGTGACACTGTGCAGGTCACTCCTAATAGCCTTCATGTTGGTCAGACTACCATTTGGATTAATAGTAACATTACACAGTAGGACTGGACACAGTTTTTAAGGGCCTTAAAGTAGCTGATAAGGGCTTCTGGTGGCAGGAAATAATTACCTTATAGTCTGGGCAGTGCAGCGGTTAGCATTGCTGCCTCACAGCAAGAGGTTCTCCAGTTCGATCCTCAGCTGGGGTGCCTTCTGTGTGATGTCTGCATGTCCTCCCTGTGGTCGCGTGGGTTTCCTCTGGGTGCTCCGGTTTCCTCCTACATCCCAAAGACATGCTGTAGGTGAATTGGACACTCTAAATTGGCCCTAGGTGTGAGTGTGTGTGCGTGTGTGCCTTCTGTGGAAGGTTGGGTGCCGGGCTGGCAAATCAACACCGTAAAACTCCACTGCCGATCATGAGCAGACAGATGATCCGCTGTGGCAACACCTAACTGGGAAAAGCCGAAAGAAGAAGAAGAAGAAGTCTGGGCAGAAGGGAGCATAGCTAGTAAACCTGTGCCAGTCTTTCCCAGGTGTGTGTGTGTGTGTGTGTGTGTGTGTGTGTGTGTGTGTGTGTGTGTGTGTGAGCTACTTGGGCAGGGACACAAAGCACTGGTTTGACTGAAAGGGTGCTAGAGGTTTTGGTTTGGCCAATCAGCTGAGATCTCAACCCTATAGCTGTGCCAGTGGAGACTCTTATTTAGGGATCTGGAGAAAGAGGGAGTAACCAGCCCCAGACTGTCTGTGGTCTCTGTGTACTCTTAAGGGAAATTGCACTTTACTGTGTGTGTGTACTTGTCATCCTCCCAGTGTGTACATTCCCCGCTGTTGCCAGTGGTGAGTATTGAGGCTCCTTGATTACTGGGCCAGTGCAGGTGCATCACAAATACATTTCTAAAAACCATAGGCAACACCAAGTGCACTAATGCATTTTGCCATTACTTTAGTCAGTGATGTATATAACTCTAGTTAACTGTAGTTATAACTGAAAACCAAATGTGATGAAAAGGATCATTAGGCCTTTAGGCTAAGAAAAGAGATTTGATGTAGATATGTGATTGCCATTTGATAAACTGTGTCAAACACTTTTGTAAATTGTAGCAGACAGCTAAATGTGCTCTTTGTTTTAATTCCTAACACACAAGCTAAATACTGGCTAACTGTCATATCAATGATTACTGACACTGCTTGGTGGAACTGATCAAAATCTCTTCTAAAGTCCTCCACTACCATCTAATAGCTTGTTCCTGGGGCAACTGCTTCCTTTACCCCACCCTTGCTATGGCTTTGATTATCTTTGTATGGAATGTATTGGCATTTTCAGTATCCATTGTGACTCCAAGTGCTTTCTATCTGTTTTGTTTACTCATATTATTTGTTATCTGATCCCTTCCCTTATATATTGGGTGATACCCTATCCACTTTTATGTAATTTGAGTCCTGTGTATCCTAGTATGTTTACTTGATGGTCATAGTTCTTTGTATATCGTGCTACTGTAACTGCCACAATATTATATTAGCTTTGTGTCATCAAAGTCAACAGATCAGATTGTTTTCTTCTTTGAGTAAGTGTAGTCACATTTGTTACTTTTTTTCACATAGCTCGACTGGTTAGTCTTAACTGTTTTGTTCAAGATAAACATCAAAGTCAAATTTTTAGACAATCAATATACAAAGAGGGTGGCATGGGTTTAGTGTAATGGTTAAAGTCTTCACCTCACAGACCCACAGTACAGGGTTTGATTCTGATCTTGGGATATTAACTAAGCTCAAAATGACTCTTTAGGGCAGTTAGCGCTGCTATAAACCTAATTATATTTCTAAGAAAACAACAGAAACGACTGCACAAAAATGAATATGTAATAATATTCAAATGAAAAATATCAAACTACAAGTTAATTAAAAAAAAAAACTAAACTAAAATGAGACTGAAGTTTAGAAGTCCAGTAGTGAAAATGACAGCACGTATTCGTTTGGTGAGGGATCCAAGCCACATACTTTGTCTCAAAAATTTCAGCAGAGTATACTCAGCACCCTGCCCTGTATGCCCAGTACCACAATAGGCAGTTTTTTCAGTGGAAGAGCTAAAAGTGATAACACCCAGAGATAAATTAAGATAATTTAACACTTTGGCAAATTTACTGAAGCATGTCTGGCAACTCTGTATATAATGAGCATTTCCTGAATGTATAAACAAAGGCAGAAAATATATAGTCATCTCCCAATGAACTCACAGAGATAAAGTTTCTAAATAACATTTAGCATATTTGAACAAGCAATTTGTTTGCCAAAAATAAATTAGGGCTTAGCTCATCAGATAAAAAAGTCACAGACAGGAAACTTCCTTAAAATCCAGTAACTCTATGTAGACAATGCATATTCTAAGATGTTTTACAAACAAGTGAAAGAAATGTATAGAGAATTCAGTAGCCTGCAGCAAGTATACTGTTGCAATATTGGAGTGTTGAATTACTAAAATGGACAACCAACATGATTAGCAAGTGAATTAAAAAAATGTAGCAAGACACTTTTGACATTTGAATTAAATGCCTATGTTCAACAGTCTGTGAAAACCAAAATGCAAATGTTAATATGAATTCATGTTTTGGTTGTGGAGAGCCAACTTTCTACATTTTCAGTGTATCATAATTCTTGTATTCCCTTATTTCTAATGTTGGGTAAGACAACTTTCCCTATATTTCTCATGTCCTGTATCTGTTTTCCCTAGTGACAAGTCTGTCACTAATTGCTCTTATAATCTGAAGTTGAGGACTGGATTTTCTGTCTGTGTTTCTGTGTCTACCCCTTGCGGGATGTAAATACATTGTGATGGAGCATTTATACCTGTCACCTGTGATCTTGCCTCTCTTGCCAGAAGGATGGCATGACAGACCAACTCTAAATTCATCTCAAACAATATCAAAGGTGTGTGCTTTGTGCATTCTGTTTAACCAAAAATTGTAACTCGTTTTTTTTAACTCCTTCCATGAACTGCACCCAACCCTGCACAGCAACCGGCTGTTCTCCTGAGCTTCTTCACTAACATACCTCTGAATCAGCCAACTGCACCTCATCAGGTACTCTAGATGTGCTCCTCCATCAGATGGGCCTCCCAGTTCCTTGGGAAGTCAGCCTCAACATTATTGACTGTTAAGCCCAGGCAGTGAGGTATCCAATAGAGAATACTGAGTGTGGAGCATGGAAACCATCATTCTCATCTCAGCTGATCAATTACACTAGCTATGGAGATGGCTAGTGCAATTACATCAGGATGTTGTTGCTGCTGCTGCTGAGCCTTAAGCCTCTTTTGAGGTTCCTGGTCACGATAGTTCACCCAGATATCAAGCTTTCCTCTCATCTCCCCTTGGAATAGCAAACCAGGCCATTGCCCACTTCATTCTATCTCTCCAGTCAGCCCTACTGGCAGCACAGTTTCATTCCAGTACTTGAGTTGACAGTGGTGCAGATAGACACCTTACATCTATGCCATCTGAGAGATGTTCAACCCATTATGCTGTATATTTTTGGTGTCCCAGTGAACATGTCCCCACACTCCTGTAACACTGCCCAGATTTCTCGAACTTGGGTAGGGGATAGCTGCTGGGACATTGCTACTCTTTCCACTGAGGTGTCAGTTCTAGCCTCACTGAGGATATCAGTCACCAGATTTCCCTCAGACTCCTCCTGCAATCCACAGCAAATACTCAGCACAAGGGCCTCCCTATCATGGTAAGGATTCATCATGTTAACATGGTACAGTTTGTGCCCCTTCCTCCTGCCTAGCAGTTCCACCATGTAGCTAACATCACTGACCTTCTTTACCACTTTGAAGGGTCCCTCCCAAGCTGCCTGCAGTTTGTTGTGTATGACAGAAATGAGAAACATTACCTGCTGCCCTACAGTATACTCTCTAGCTCTAGCATTCCTGTAATACCACCTTTTTCTGCTGTTGGGCTTCTGCCAGGTTCTCCAGGGCAAAACCCATGAGTTCCTGAGCCTTGTCCTGAGGTTTAGGACATATGCCACGATAGACTTCTTGTGGAATTCACACTCACCCTCCCATTCATCTCAAATAAAATCAAGAGGCCCCCATCACCCTATGCCCGTACAGCAACCCAAAGGGTGAAAAACCTGTGGATTCCTGGGGAACCTCTCTGTAAGCAAATAACAGATGGGGCAAGTATTTGTCCCAGTCCCTCTTAAACCGGTCTGTAAATGCCCACCTTGGGTGTAGAGTTTAATGTCTCAACAAGACCATTAGTCTGGAGATGGTCTGTAGGTGCTTCACCCCACAATACTTCCACAGACAAGATAGCAGGTCTGACATGAAATTGGCACCTCTGTTAGTCAGTATTTCTTTTAGGAAACTTATCCTGCTGAAAATCTCCAACAAAACATTTGCCACCTTTTCTGCCTCAATGAAGGACAGAGACACTGCCTGAGGGCATCTGGTAGCATAATCTACTACCACTAGGATATACTTTTTCTCTGTGGAAATTGGGGTACTTAGAGGCCCCACAATATCCATAGTTACCCTCTGAAATGGCTCCTCAATCACAGGCAAAGGCATCAAAGGAGCTTTCACTTTGTCTCCTGCCTTGTCTACCTTATGGGACTGCTCACAGGTCCTCTAGTACCCTGTTACATCTCTGGAAATCCTAGGCCAATAGATTTATTCTGCATAATATGTCTCTTTGTATGTTTTATGCACATATGACCTGCAAAGAGAATATCATAGGCTATGGCTAGAAGTGCCAGAAGGTAGGCACTGGGCACTACAAACTGCTGTATTCTCTCACACTCTAGCCCTCCCTCAAGGGTCCACTCTCTGTACAGTATTCCTTTATCTGAGTATACAGATTTCCCTTCCCTTGAGAATCGGGTGCCTCACTAGCTACCTCCCTCAGACCTTGTAATGTAGGGTCTGAGAGCTGAGCCTGTCCCAACTCTCTCTTTGTAACCCACTTACTGGCTCTCCCACCTTTTGTTCCCCAACTTGCCTTGTGGATATTTATATGCTACATGGCCCCACTGGTTGCATTTAAAACATTTAACCCTTGGTCCTGGACATCTACCTGGACTAGTGGCTTCCCCTGCTACTGGCAGATTCTGTTGGGGCAGTCTAGGCTGCCCAGCATGGGTTCCCTTAGACCCATGAGCAAAAAAATATTTATACTCGGACACAACTGGTTTCTAGTCATTGTTCTTTAACCATGTTTAACAAACAATAATGGCATAAATTTTGTGGGAACGTAGCAAATTTTATAATAAAAAAACTTTATTACTAATGCTCAACACTAACAACCATCAGGGATGCCTCAAATGTTGCTATCTGTGAACTGTTAAACTTTTGACCTGGCAAAATTCCTGCCTTGTGTTTGTCAAATATTGCAAAATATCTGCTGCAAAAACTCTATTCCCTGACCTTGACAAATGCACACAATCCTGTCTGAACACGTGTGCCCAAAATTAGGATCAGATGCTCTACACATTTCCATTTTTTGAAACATGACATTTTTTCATGTAGATATTTACCCAAAAAATCTTTTCATTGACAGTAACCTGACTCCTCCTCCTTTCTATGTATGATATGTAAAAAAATATGTCCTAACACCTGTGCAAGCTATGATATGTAAAAGGACTGTAAGTTCTTGACTAAAAGAGTGTCCTTGGGGATGAGACCATTTGTACCGACATGAATAAAGACAAATCTGTACTTTCTTACATTAAGGCATTCTAAGGCTTGTTTCACATCCTCCATTTTTGTTCCTGGCAAGCATAACAATATTCAATGTTCATTATCTTCTCTGCAAATGTAAGTACCAGTTCCTGTAATAACTGAATCTCCAAATACATCCTTTCTGATCAGATCTGAAGAATCTTCAGTTTCTAATTCAGTAATATCTGTTCTATCAATTGTTACAAAGGAAAGATCTTCATCACCATTAGTCATTAATCCCACTGTTTTCATTGTGTATTAGATTTTCAAGCATAAAATTCTCATGCAGCTGCCTCTGTACATCCAGAGCTTGAGCCACGTTAACATCTTAGAAGTTATGTACCTACCATAACGTTCCATGTTAGTTGTCTTCTCTCACCTTCTTTCTTGCTGGATGGGTTCGGAGCCGATCCTCGGCTCCGACTCAGCACTTGCTAAGCTTGAGAGTCACTTTTACCAGCTTGAGGCAGACCCATATCCCATGATGCAAGGCGGTAATTACCCAGATCTCGTTTGGTATCTAGAGGAAAAACTGCCTATAAACTTTCCACCAAGGAAAGAGGAACAACTAACCTAAGAAGGCTGTAAGGGGAAACCAGGTAATCAAGGTCAAGAACTAACTGGTGTCCAAGGAAGAAGAATCTTCCAGAGAAATAGGGAGATCAAGGTCTGTCCAGGCTAGGGGGACAGGAGGGAGGGACGCAAGAAAGAAGGCGAGAGAAGACAACTAACATGGAACGTTATGGTAGGTACATAACTTCTAAATGTTAAGTTGTCAATCTTGCCTTCATTCTTGCTGGATGGGACCGCGTCCCTAGCACCTCTATCCTGGGTGGCTCAATGGAACAGACTCTTGAGAACTGTGGAACCAAAGCTTGCCCTGTCCCTGGAGGCCAAATCCAATTTGTAATGAGAAATGAAGGTATGAGGAGTGGCCCAAGTGGCTGCTGCACAAATAGTATCTAAGGGTAGCCTAGCCTGAAAAGCTGTAGATGTGGCTAGACCTCTTGTAGAATGTGCTTTAGGTTTTGAGCTCAGTTGTTTGCCCCTAAGCTGATAAATGTCAGAAATGGTGGAAGATAGCCATCTGGATAAGGTCACTTTAGAAACAGGGAGACCTTTTTTATTTTCAGCATAAGAAAGGAAGAGCTGATTGGACTTCCTAAATTGCTTCGTTCTGTCCAAGTAATATCTGAGTTGGCGATGAACATCTAGGTAATGCAATTTTTGTTCCGCCCTGTTAGAATAATTTGGAAAAAATACAGGAAGATCAATGGATTGGTTTAAATTTGTCTTAGAAGCAACCTTGGGCAAAAAGGATGGATTGGTTCTTAAGGATACTCTGTCCATGTGGAAGACCAAGTAAGGAGGACGAACACAGAGGGCATGAAGTTCAGACACTCTTCTAGCCGAGGTAATAGTGACTAGAAAAAGTGTCTTCCAAGAAAGAAACTTTAATGAACATGAAGCAGCCGGTTCGAAAGGGGGAAGTATCAAGGATGTCAGCACTAAATTTAGGTCCCACTGTGGTGGAGGATCCCTAACAGGGGGTTTATGAAGGAACACCCCTTTGAGAAAGGCTTTACAAAGTTTGTGGGACATAATGTTTTGGTCTGCAAATCCGACATGGAAATTCGAGATTGCTGCCAACTGGACTTTAACTGTGGAAGATGAAGAACCTGAGTGAAAAATTTCCGCTAGAAAATCCAAGACTGACTGAATAGGGGCAGTAAAAGGGTCTATGTTCTTAGATTTTGCCCAAAAGGAGAAACGTTTCCATTTGCTAGAGTAAATCCTCCTGGTAGAGGACTTAAGAGAAGCTACTATGATATCTCTAACGGGGTTAGAGATCATAGGAAGCCTGGCTAAGGAAGGAAGTGGAGCAGCCAAGCTGTGAGGTTGAGGGAAGGAATGGACCGGTGCAGTTGACCCGACTGGTGGGTCAGAAGATCTGGAGCTGGGTCCAGATGCCAAGGCTGCACCAAGAGATGGTGATGAAGGAACGGGAACCAAATTTGTCGAGGCCAGTAAGGGGCAATGACAATCATTTTGGCTCTCAAGACAGTATCTTTCCGGAGTACTTGTGGTATCAACGGAAAGGGGGGAAAAGCATAAAGGAGTCCCCGGGGCCAATCTTGGGTAAGAGCGTCTCTGGGGGGATGGCCGGGAAGTGAAAAGAGAGAGAAGAAGTCTGGACATTTGTTGTTTTGGGGTGTAGCAAAAAGATCGCAGCATGGGCGGCCCCACTTCTGAAAAATCTCCTCAACTATGGATTGCTTGAGAGACCACTCGTGAGGCATGAGTATAGCTCTGCTCAATCTGTCCACTATTATGTTGGTTTTCCCAGGGATATGCATTGCTACCAGAAACCGATGAGAGGAGATCGCCCATTGCCAAAGTCTGAGAACTTCTCGACACAAGGGATAGGACTTGGTTCCGCCCTGCTTGTTGATGTACCACACCACGGACATGTTGTCCGTGTGAACTGCAATAATTCCTAAGGGAAGAAAGTCGTTGAGGGCTTGCAACGTTAAAAGCACTGCTCTCATCTCTAGGACATTTATGTGCAGGTGGTATTCGAACGGTTGCCACGTGCCATGAACCATCCTGCCCTGATAATGCCCCCCCCCCACCAGATCAGGGAGGCATCCGAAGTTACCGTGGCTACCGGGGCCGGGGGGACAAATGGTCTGCCCTGATGGACTAGAGGAGAAGAAGTCCACCAGGATAGATGGCCCTTGCAGGTTTGTGTCACCAGGATCTTGTGACACATGGGAAGCTGCTGGAAGGACCATTGGGTAAACAACATCCATTGCAGGAGACGCATGTAAAAACGGGCCAGAGGAAGAAGTGTGATGGCAGCTGCCATGAGGCCCAACACTTTCAGGACCAACCTGGCTTGTACCCTTTTGCTGGATAGGATGATCCGAACGTGGTTTTGGATATCTAGGATTCTTTGACTTGTTAGGTTTGCTGACATCCGAGTAGTGTCTAGATCTGCGCCTATAAAGGTAATAGATTGGCAGGGTGATAAGGAAGACTTTTCGAAGTTGACCGAAATTCCTAACTGACTGCAGAGACGTAGAGTATAATCTCTGGCTTGGAGAAGTTGATGCCTGGTGGTGGCTGAGAGGAGCCAGTCGTCAAGATACGGAAACACCTGGAATCCTTGACGTCTCAGGTGAGCCGTGACTGCTGCCATGCATTTGGTGAACACTCTGAGGGCTGTAGTGAGACCAAAGGGCAGGGCTCTGAATTGAAAATGACTGGTCCCTAGCCGAAAGCGGAGAAACCTTCTGGAGCGTCTGTGGATTTTTATGTGATAGTACGCATACTGAACGTCTATGGAGCACATCCAGTTGTTTTTGCCCAGAAGGGGCAAAATCGATTGAAGTGTGACCATCTGAAATCTTGTCTTTTTGACAGACTTGTTTAGCCTGCTGAGGTCTAATATTGGTCTCCAATCTCCCGTCTTTTTGGGGACCAAAAAGAACCTTGAGTAGATTCCGGATTCTAAATGATCTGATGGAACAGGCTGGATGGCCCTTTTCTCTAGAAGCTTTGAAACCTCTAGCTTTGCAATTTCCCTTAGACTGGGTAGAACGTCTGGAAGGGATCCTTTTTGAGGGAAGGGGCTTTTCTCGAAAGGTATTTTGTAACCCTCGGATATGATCGACTGTACCCATTTGCCTTGAGAGAGGGAAAGCCAGGCTTCTGGGTACAGTGATAATCTTCCCCCGACTGCCTCCAAGGGTGGGCAGTCGGGCAACAGCTCAGGGATGTTGGAAAGGCTTGACAGAGAGAGAGGCTCTCTGCTGCCTTGGTTCTGCGGACCCCCTCTGCCCCTAGGGTGGCATCTGTTGTTATTACCTCCTCTGCCTCTGGGGGTAAACTGACCATGTGCATCAGGCGTGACTCCCTGAGATTTTCGTAACCACATTTTCCCTCCCTTCTAACCTTTGGGGTAAGGTCTAGAAGGGGTGGAGAAACGGACTCCTATGGCAGAAAGAGTCTTGCCATCTTGCTCGCACCTGGTCAAAGTGTCCTTCACCTGAGGGCCAAACAATGTTGTCCCATCAAAGGGAGAGTTTGTGAAGGACACCTTAAAGGGGTCTGCAAAATTACAGAGCCGCATCCAGGACTGACGTCTGAGAGCCACTCCTGTGCCTGCAGCTCTACTCGCCCCATCGGCTGCATAAGAAATGAGCCGCATGGAGGAGTTGGTTATGGAATTTAGGATTCCCAGCTGAGAGGCAATCTTTTCTTGAGCCCCTGCCGCTGACGGATCCTGTACTACTTCACCCAATTCTTTGAGGATGTCTCTTTGAAGTCTGGTGAAGTGACATAAATAATTCAGCAAACGCATAGCAAAGGTCACTGAGGAAAACATCCACTTGCCATACCTGTCCATGGTCCTAGACTCCTTGTTAGAAGGATGGACTGGCATGGAAGGATCTGCAAGTTCCTTTTTGGTGGCTGCCGCCACCACCATGGCATCAACTGGGACACCTTTAGTGAGAAACTGCTTTTCAGCGGGGGCCATGATAAATTTTGAAGGCCTCCTGGGGACTGGTTCCACCAAATCAGGAGATGCCCACACCTTTTGAGCTATGACCTCCATGAGGGGGTTGAAAGGCGGAGACACCCAGGAGGTGGAGGGTCGAGATCCAAAAGCCTCCAGGTATACCGATTCAACCTCGGAGGGATTAATGGAGGGCCAGTTCCCCCTCTGTTTCAGGAGTTCAAGGAAGTCTGAAAAGGAGACATCCTCAGAGGGGGACCTTGGTGAGCCTTCCGACTCATCTAAATCGGTATCTGATGTTGTAGACTCAGGGGAGTCTAAGTGCTTCCTCTTGCAGGTCCTCTTACACGGGGGTTCACCTGAAGGATCAGGAGAAACCTCGGAAGAGGAAGTTCTTCCCAATGGGGAAACCTGGGGCGATGGATCTCTGGGTCCGGGAGCAAGAGAGTGGGAAGAGGCATCTACAGGCACCATAGAGGGAGGAGCTAAAGGAACCGACTGCTGACTAAGCTCAAGGGCTAGCACACTCCTCATCACCTCGAAGGCTCCCCTCCCAGGGAGGGCCGAGAGATCCCACTCCGAAGAAACAGGGATCTCTGGTCCCACCAAAAGGGAAGGCTCCAAAGAAGATGTCGGGGCCGAGCTCATCGAGGCCGAAGCTCCGAGAGGGAGAACGGGGTCGGACAAGGGTCCGATGCCACTCGCCCCCTTGGAACCGACCAGGGAAGCCCGACGACCAGATCCCTCCAAGGACGGTCTCAAGGAGGAGATAGGAGTCAAAGACGACGGAGCCGAAAGGTGTGATATCGGCTCCGAAGCACCAACAGTCACGGTACCAATAATCTCCGGCTCCGAGCTCTGTAGGAGAGTCGAAGGAGGAATTTCAGGAGGGTGTGGAATAGCGGTCGTCTGTTGAGACGGGCTATGGAGCATCTGGGCTAGTGCCTGTGATTTTAATAGCCTACTCACCACTCTCTCTAAGTCATGGTCTGAGAGCCTGGAAGACCTTGATGATCGGCTCCGATGGCTCCGCTCCGAAAGCAAGGGGGAGGCTGGAGCCGAGTGTATAGACTCCAATGAAGGAGATCTAGACCTCTTTTTCGATGGAGCCATCGGAGCCGACGAACCTTTGGCTTCAGTCGGAGCTGACAACTTGTCGGCTCCGAGCAGAGACAAAGATGTTTCGGCTCCAGCCGGAGCCGAAACATGCTTCGACGCTAAGGTGTTGGCTCCAGCTGGAGCCGACACAGGTGCCGAAGCCAGGCGCCGGTACTGAAGCTTCCAACAAGGAAGGATCGGCTCCGGACGGAGCCGATGTCGACTCTGGCAGAGTCGGAACCAAGACCACAGACTTGGACACCGAAGTCTGGGTCTTGGGTGGCTTAGAGGGCTTCCCAGAGCCGACCTTAGCCGGGGAGCTCTCAGGCTTAAGAAGACCCCTGAGGATCAACTTATTTCTACGTTCCTGCAGGACTCTCTGGCTGAAAGAATGACAGATATCACAGGAGTCCTGCAGGTGTAGGGGTCCTAGGCAATAAATACAAGAAGTGTGACCGTCTGTCAGAGATATCTTCTGACAGCACGAGTCACACTTCTTGAAACCTGAGACCCTAGTATCTTTGGACATGTCTGAGTCCTAATACACACACACACACACACACACACACACCAATCAGACCAAAAAAGACACTAATAAATAAAAATCAGAACAGTGAGACACAACACCCACACACCTAAGGAAAATCCTGACAGGAACTGTGAGGGAGGGTAAGGCCAAGGCCCAAAACACAGATAAGTATGGATGAGGGAACTAAAGGGGAACGGGTATGGAGCTAAGTGAATAAGGTTCACTAAAAAACTATAAAGAATAAAATTTTAGGGTACTGGGATATCTAATTCTTTTCAAAAGAGTAATGAAAAATCACTTACCAGGAGCTGGTAAAAAGGATGACCTCATTAGCGAAGTGGCAAACGAGATCTGGGTAATTACCGCCTTGCATCATGGGATATGGGGCTGCCTCAAGCTGGTAAAAGTGACTCTCGAGCTTAGCAAGTGCCGAGTCGGAGCCGAGGATCGGCTCCGAACCCATCCAGCAAGAATGAAGGCGAGATTGACAACTTAACATTGTCGTTATCATGTTTTTTTCTTACAGTAATGTTCTTCAATCCTTCCACTTTCAGTTTTGATTTCTTCCTTTTATGCCTTTTTTCTGTACGCAGAAGGTTTTCTGACAGAAAAATGTTACCAATCCCTGTAATATGTGTGTTACATAACAAAGCGATGTCCTTTTTAATATGTATTCTCTTCACATTACAGACATTTATCAGTTTTTTCTTTACTGTTATTTGTTGAGAACTTCTTCACTTCTTTTTTTTTTTTTAATTCTTCTAAATGACCAGAATCTTCTGATTACTGAATACTTGTATCCAGAATTTCAAAATGATCAGGAGCATTGTCTTATTTGATAAACGCTGAGTCATCTTTACAGACAACAGATACACCCTTCCCTAAATGTATCCTATTTGCGCTTTGCTTAACATTATTTACATTACCAGTACAATCATTACTATATGTAGCAACAGTTCTCCAAGCCATGCCAACTGCAAAACTGCAATAGGCGTCAGTAAGTCTACATATACCACTAATAACGGTAAGCAAATCATCCAACTTTTAATATGAGGAACACAGATCACCTGTGTCAGTAGTTGTTACCTTTAAATATACATCGCATTTATTACGCTGTACAATATATTTGTGCTATTACAAATCCTTAATGGCATACTCATTTACAAAATTCATATTCAACTGCAAATGAATAAAAAAAAAATTGCAAAAGAAAAGACTAATCAAAATCAGTTACCACAGAATTCAAAGACAACTTAAATAAACTATGAGAAAAATCAAACAATATAGAACTAAATACTAAATTAAGTATAGTAAAGTTTTTGCTCTGACTGTACAAGTTCTGAAAGGCAGACAAAAGATGGAATTCCTTTACATCAAATGTGAATGCATGCAGTCTCACCTCTTTTTAAAAGTAAAGATCAATACATCACAAACCAAGACAGGATTCTTTAGATAAGCTCTGGATTTTCCTCTCTACAGTCTGTGTGAATTTATAGCTGACTAGGCCTCTTGGGATAGTTAGAGTTTGCCTGTCTAAAACCCATCCCTTTTTAACAACTAACAGTGGAAATTAAAGGTAAAACAACAAAATATAAATCAAAGTAAATTTTCATGTCTACCTTCCTTCCTACAGTGAGAAACTTGGTAAAAAATAAAATATAAATTCAAATAAAAACTTCTCTTACCAAGCTACTTCCCAGTTAATCGCAAACCAATAAAAGACTGTTTAGATAAGATTGTTAGATTTGTGCATCCTAAAGCAATGTAGCAATTATCTCATGTTCTCAAACATCCAGTTAATTATTAAAGAAAATCACATGGTAGGCATGAAATGTAAATACAAAACTTCTTTGTAGACAAAAATCTTGCATACAAATGAGGTTGCCAGGAATACCCACAATGCATCCCTCACTCATTCTATTAGCCAAACACAGAGATTGTCTTATGGTGAGGTGCTTAAAAGAAACCTCCTCAAATCTCAAAAATTTCCAAAGCCACCTAATGGCAAAACTACTCCTCAGCAATCACTAAAGCATATGCCAAAAGCAATGCCAAACAACTCACATATGCCTATACCTAATGATGCCCTAGGGGCAAAGCTCATAAGGCAAGCATACACTTTACCTAATGCTGCTGTCATTGGGGACTCCTTTGTATGACACACAGATGCACCACTCACTAGGTTGGACAAGGAGAAAATAATGGTTAGTTGCCTGTCTGTAGCTAAGATCCACAATACCACACACATACTAAAGTTACTGCACCCCAGGTAACAATATGATTCTATCATAATCAATGTGGGTGTAAACGACCTGGGACATACCTGACTGGACCATATGAAAATGTGATAATGGATTTCTTGGAATATGTGTCACAGATCGGTATGAGTTTTCCACTGAGCTGCATTCTACCTTCACCAAGGGTGATGCCACAGTATGAATATAAAATGGGTGATTTTAATATTTGGCTTAGTTTCTTGTGTCACTGCAGAGGATCTAATATCTGGCAGCAAGGGAGAACATTCTCAAAAGAAAAGACAAAAATACTTTGTCAAGGATGGGTTTCACCTGTCCCATCCTAGGCTTTCAGATATTGGCTAAAACTTTATCCGACCACTTTGAGCCTTTTTCAGGCAATGTCAAAAAGAAAAAAAATTACCAACATAGTGAAAACATCTGCAAGCAACCTTAAGGTGTTACTGCTGAATGCTTGGAGTCTACACAAAATAAAAAACTCCACACCCTTCAAGCCCTCATCTCTCTGGAGAATGTAGACATATGTGCTGAGACTGAGACTTGCTTTAAAGCCTAAGAAAGTACTCTGAAAGTACAAGTCCTTATAAAAACATACAAACCATAGGTAAAAAGGACAACTCCAAACTGAAACATGTTAAAACACAATTTTAATTACCAGTGAAATGAGTTAAGCCATTTTGCTCCAATGGACTTCATCATAACTGAGTTCAGAGATGTCATTTTTACCTATGATTTATATTACCATACCTAATTACCATAATTATTTCTGGGATACATGCCAGAGTAGTGCTTTTAACTGCTTTCAGGAATCATCTTACAAGAAGGAGCCCAACACAGTGATCAGGGACCATATGAATGATTTAACTCGAACAAAATATTTAATAATCAAAGGTACAGCTTACTGTGAAAGGCATTTTACCGCTAACAACTACTTTTCCCTTAGAGACTGAGGTTAACTGGTATGACTTCTCATCAAACAAAAGCCCTGCTTCTATCAGGTGAACTTTGATTCAGGATTCAGAATTATTAATAAATGCCAGTTCCCTACAAATTTCAAGAAAACCACTTCAGCAAATAGAGAAAGCATATTCTGCTTCAGATAAAACAAGAAAAAAATGAGCCTTGAAACCTTAGGATATTTGTTTTGCTTTTTTTCTCAAAAATGAAGAAAAATGCAATATTAGTACTGAAAGAAATAAATGCATTTAAGCATTTTATACAAAACTATGGTTGATACTTTTAAACTATATATATGTATGCATATGTATGCATGTGTATGTATACTGTATATATGTATACATATATGTACACACACACACACACACACACACACACACATATATTTACATTTATATAATGTTCAAGAAAGTCAAATAATTGTAGAAATTAATAGATTTGCAAACTTTTATATAGATAGGCAAATAGTATTTTGATATCTGGGACCTTACTAACCAAATTAAGATAAAGGTAATTGCTAGGAATGAAATATGTTTAATGCATTCCAGAGTGCAAATCAGCTTTGGTAGAGTTAACATACAGGTGATTCTAAGATGCAGATAGTATGGTCACAAAGGGGCAAAATAGTAAACAGTACATTATGCAGCTTATCATAAAGAGTTCATAAGGATATGGAAAACGACATTCAGCACCTCCACCGGCAGTGATGCAGAGTGTGTCCTACAACTATGGGCCTTGACACAATAAATATAGAACAAAATGACCCATGCATTATCACACTCAGGCTGTGCAATACAGTTCATGCACTGGCCACACTATTCATCTGACATCACAATACCCACACAGTTTAGGGGGTTACAGGGCAAAGTTATCATCACTTGTGCAGGTTGGGGGACGTTGTGACAGGTAACTGCAACATTTTGAGAAGATATAGATTCGTGGGAGATGATCTTTCTATTCATTGTATTCTGGAAGGTTGAGTGGAGTCAGGAATCACATACTCTTATGTAAGAGTCAATTGAACAATCATTCAGTGATTGATAATACTACAAAGAACAATTCCTGAATCAACTTTCAATAACAGTGGAGTTTTCTGATGCCTTCACTGTTGTTCAATCTTGGAGTAGGTGTAAAAGTCTGTGAGAATGATTCCTCCCATGGACATTCAAGGAGAAATTGCACCTCTGCAGTAAAAAAATAAACAAATAAATAAACTTCCTCTAATGTTCAGTGAAAATGTCTTTGGCCATCTGGTCTGTAGGATTGTTAAACTTTGAAGGAGTTGTTTATCTCTTGACATTAAACTCTCCAGTGGTGTGGTCAAGCTGGCATGACATGACTCCTGGCATTGTCCATTGTGTTGGATTACACCCCTTCCTGCAAATCTGGTCCTGACTCTAAATATTATACCTTTCCCTAGAGGATCATGCCACTGTGCCGAGGGTCTAAAGTAGCACTTTGTTGTCTTGGACAGTGAACTTAGGTGTGATCTACCTTGCGTAACCATGCAAGTATATTTACACAGCTGATCAGTACATGCCAGTAAGTGGATGTATATGGTATGCCATGTGTTTCCTATATCTATGGCTGAACCCCCCCCCCCTTTTCACCTGTTTATCAGATGCAGTTACTTTTATGTGAATGCACACCTATTTCTGTATTGTAACCAGGGACATAACCTCTCCCTATTTCTGCACCTGTTAATCATCTGCACTTAGTGCTATTCAGAGCTCCCCAAGTGCATACTATAGCCATGGCTCAATACGTAGCCCTGAAACCTCAAGCCTCTTACAGAAGCCCTTCAAGAGGATTACTTTGTATGGATTTGCCGCCCACATAGTCATAAGGAGACTTATTATTCTTGGTCTGCAGTTAGTATATACATCTAATCATTTTACCCATTGTATAAACCATTTGCTTGTCCATCTGTGGAAGAGAAGATGAGCCTGTGTTCTCCTTGGTCATGTTGGCTAATGCCTCTGGCACGATATTACTAGTAGCCATCTGGGCCAGCTCTCAATGGGTGATGATTTTTTTTTTTTGGCAGAAGTGAATCTAGGGTGGTTGCTGGTGTTTTTTTTAGCCACTTACAGAGAGGTGAAAGTCTATGCTTCTGCAAATTGCCCAGATGTACCTGGTCTGATCTCCTGGTATAATTTGCAAAAGATGGTGTCTGCTGAAGTAGAGTAAATAACTAGATGCCAAACTTGGGAACCTTTTCTTGTAGTGGGAGGAAACACATGACCTGCAGGCCTCACCCATGAGGCCACAGGGGAAGTAACCAGTCTATAATATAGAGCAGCCAGGTGTGAAATTATTGGATTTATGCCATTTTATCCATTTGTCACCACTCTATGTCAGGACTTTACCCCCTCACCATCAATAGTGTTTTCCCTACCCTATGTGGCCTTCTCAGTTTTGTGGTCATTCTCTAACCCTCCACATCATTATTTGTCTGCCACTTGTATGCCTATAAGTGTCCAGAGTCCTGCCTAACCTTTGGTGTGTCTACTGTCCCTGTTTATCTGATTCTATGTTTTGTGCTGTCTCTAGGTTTCAAGTACTTTTTCTGGCAGTTTACTCTACCAAAAATCTGATGGTTACCACTGTTTTTTTCTCCTATGCTTTCAGAGGAAAAATCTAACAACAACTAATTTGCATGTATCTGTACCACTCAGTAACATCTACAAGCAATAACATACCCTTTTTCTGATGGCCATGTGGAAATCACTGCTGTTGACTGATGCATCATGTTAGTACAGATATCCCCTCATTCATTCCCTCTCCACATACACACATACATACACACACACACACACACACACACACACACGCACGCACGCATGCACGCACACACACACACACACACGCACGCACGCGTGCACACACACACGCACGCACGCGCACACACACACACACACACACACACACACACACACACACACACACACATACACACACATCACTATACTTCTTTGTGAATCTACAGACTGTCCCTAACGTTGTCTTAGTTTTCTCTGTCCCTTGCAAATCCCAAATGATTACAGCCAACCAGTAATGTCAGACATTTAAAGTTTCAGCGGTCTTATGGTTCAGAAAGCCAATCTTGATACAAGAGTTGTTGCTCGATTATCGTTTCAACTGGAATAGAGTGATAAGTAGAAAGATACCCTGGTGTCATTTAGTTCCCTCTGTCTTTGTCCAGAAGTCTTAAGCATAGCCTCCATATGTTATAGACCATTACAGTCAGATAATATTGCCAAGCATTTTATTGTGTCACTTATATGCTTTGTGCTACAAAATCTAAATTCTATTAACTTTCTACGGGGTTTCTGTAATATGAAACAATGTCTCTGGTGTCTAGTGTATCCCAATATGTCTTTTGTGCTGCAAAACATGTTGTTCCATTATCTTTTAAAATGGAATAGTATCCCCTCCATGTTTTATCCCATTTCTTAACAACAGGGTGAGCGTAGTTACATGGCAGAATTCCTCTGCCTCACACACACACACACACACACACACACACACACACACACACACACACACACACACACACACACACACACACACACACATACACACACACCAAGACTACCTATCCATTAAACTCCCTGACACTTATCTAGAACACAATTTCACTTCTTGAAAGTAATGGGGAATAATGAGTTTCTGGCAGAGTTAATTACCACAGTTGGAGGTAAGGATTTCTGCAGCTGAGTGGTTCTATGAATTGCTCAGCTGTGTAATTTACTTTCCACTGGCATTTATGGGGGAAAAGCACATAGCTAATTACCATATGCTTCTCTACTGGAATGGCCCATTAGCAATTTTAGCAACTATGGTAGGCCACAGAGACAACCCATTATGG
The DNA here is from genome assembly GCF_019279795.1 of Protopterus annectens. NCBI lineage: Eukaryota > Metazoa > Chordata > Ceratodontiformes > Protopteridae > Protopterus > Protopterus annectens. The sequence goes on along the minus strand of NC_056748.1, from coordinate 260,710,820 downwards.
TGCTGCACCTCTTTGAAGTACATCTTGCGGTAGGGCTATCAAAGAATCGGAAATGGGTATTGCCACTAGTAGAAAGGGTTTAGCACTAGAGATAACCTTTTTGAATTACAGTCTATACATTATTGTAAATTGTATATAGTATTTTTTTAAAGAATTATAGCCCAAGTTCACAAGTAAGGTTGGCACTACACTCATTTTCTGCCACTGTACACGGTTATATTGAGCATTTATCACTTTTTCTTCAAACATAAATTCTTTGATTTTTATAATTTTATAAACTGTGGACAAAAATGGAAGGAGTCCTAGTACATACAACAGAATCCATTTTGAGTTCCCAATGAAACTACCATTTGAACAGAAAATGATGCAGAATATTTTTGGAATTCGTTGCAAGTGAAGCTGCCTTCTCCTTTGATAACAATCTTATTGTTCCTTTAATAGTGTATTCATATTGTAGTGGCATGCTTCTGCAAAGTATCCAAAGAGATAAGTAATAGTTCTCATTAAGTAATATAATGATGATAGTCACATAAGAGTTATGCCAGCATACCAAGGAAAACTCTAGAATTCATATGAATAGCCAGCACATAATTATTTAACTCTGTATTAGCTAATAGCCCTTATCAGCCTCTGTCTTTACTCTTTATTCTTCATTTCTATGTGTGTCTGCACATGCTGTGGAAAAGCTGTCTTTCTGATCAAGATACAGAGAACAGGTTACAAAGAAGTACCAGAACAAACAGCCTCACTATAGTAACCCCTCCATCCTTTCTCTTATTGAATACCGCACAGCGTGGCTGGGCTAATATATGCCTTTGGGCAGATAGCCCAGTACCAACCTATGAACTTATGAACCTATCAGTGGCTACTGTGCCCTACTACTGTGATGGATTAGTTACTTGAGGGTGTTAATGTTTAGGCAGCCAAGGAGACAAGAAATAAAATTCCAGAAGAGAGTGAAAATTCGAAGTGAAAGTTATAAAAAATGGAAGGGTAAGATAAATTAAAAGTGGATGATATATTAGTTGAAATCAAAAGCTTCTGCTTATTTTCTGGACTGCTGTGTTTTAAATGGCAAAACAGAATGGCATGGTAGCAGTTTAATAAGGAGAGCTTCATATGCAGATGTGAGGATAAGGCGATTACAGAATGCACGTCAATAATTGTAAATTATCACAGATCATTCACAGAGTTTCCAAGATGAACAATACTTGAGAAGGGCAGAAAATATTCACATTTAATTATATATAGTGGCGGTGCTAATACTGGATGAGAATGAATAAATATGTTTAAGGTTAATAGTGTTTACACAAGTTTATAACCACAGATTACTAAGAACACTGAAACATCTATATGTTGTACAGAAGCAATAGCCTTTTCCCTCTAGATGCCTAACTGTACAGACAACTATTTATTTTTTTTGGAAATTGTATAGCTTGCATAAGCCACAACCTTACAAAAAACAATTGTGCATGTCAACTTGAACTAATTTATTGAGTTAAGTGATTTTGTTCAGTTTAACAACCTGTTTCCAAGTGTATTTTCGAATTCTTAACTCTCTTATATACAAATTTAAGTGATCTACCCAATTCACCAGCAAAAAAACAGTAACTTCAACACTGGGGTTTTGAAAATTCAGGACATTCACATTTAAAACAGCAGGAAATTCATTAATGCAGTACATACTCTCAATGCCAGTATATATATATATATATATATATATATATATATATATGTGTGTATATATATATATATATATATATATATATATATATATATATATATATATGTATATATAAATATATATATATCTATATATGTATATATATATATATATAAATATATATATATATATATATATATATATATATATATATATATATATATGACTAGGTTAATGTAGCATTTGCTACTTTCATACCCACTTATATCTCTTCCTTCTGTTCCCTGTTTTTTGTTTCCCTTGTAGTGCAAAGCAATAATACCAGTATTAAAAAACATTCAGGATCCTGTTTGCCTGATAAAACCTTTTATGTTTCTTTGGTGTCTGTTTCTGGTAATAAAATGACATGGCTAACATGATAACAGGATATTTTGATTAGAAGGCAGCACGTCACAGACTAAACATGTATCAATGTAGTTGGAGCACAGGACTCATTTCTATAAAATTGTTTGATTAGGAGGCAATATATTTCATTTTATTTCACCATTCCTAGTCTCTTGAAGATGGCTATCTTGAAGACATGGAGTCGGCCATCTTGTACTATGTACCATGGCCATCCCCAATTGCTGCTCACATTTGAACTCAAGTACATATTCAAGTGAGGTGCAGCAGCTGCGCAGAGAGAGAATGGGGGTAGCTTAAGGTTTTAGGCAGTGATTGGGACTGGAATTTTGGTTTATGGAGTGGGGGTTAGGGTTAGGAAATAGAAGGGGAGCTTAAAGTTGGGGATCAATCAGGAAATTTAGGTTTAGGGACAGAAATAGAGGGTTAAGTTTAGGAAGTGATTGTGGACTTTAGGTTTAGGTTTAGCGGAAGGGAGTATAGTTTTAGGTTTAGAGAGTGACGCAAGACTTTAGGTTTAGGAGGGAAAAATTGAGTTTTACATTTAGGAAGCAATCAGTGACTTCAGAATTAGGGAGCAGGAGGACAGTGCTGCTCTTTGGGTTAGGGACAAGGTGGGAATGTAGGGTTAGAGTTTGGGTTCTAGTAGGTTCAGGTGGAGGGAGGATTAGGTAAGTAAGTAGGATGAGGTACTGAGAGCTACGGCACTTGCCATTTATAGCAAGTGGTAGCGAGCAAGTGTTGTGTGAGCAATTAGTAAACAAGCACTTGTAATAGATCTAGGTCACTCCAAACTTTGAACAGGGCATCATTTCAAAAAAATATTCAGGAGTAAATAAATGCTAAAAATGTCTATCATGCCCCTTTTTAGTTTAGAAAGTTTTAGTTTGTTGGGCTAATAATTATTCAGGCTTCTTTACCTAAAATGCAGTTTTTTTTTGACTGGGAGCAAGGCTGAACTTCAACACATTACTGCTCAAAACACAGAACTACAAACAGTAAGGTGTAACTTTCTTGGATTACATACTATATGGAATTGTAGTATCTCACTGAATTCCCCTTACTCTCACATATAGCAGTTTTGGAGTTAATATATATTTAATATATATATATGGTTCTACCTGACTTCGTCGACAGCGCAGAAGACCGACATCGAAAATCGAGCTCAGAAAGATGAAAAAGAAGAAGAGACCCTCGAATCCCAGTGGCAGAACATCGACAAGACAGAAAGACCGACCGACTGATGACAACACCTGCACCTATATATATATATATATAGAACCATATATATATATATATATATATATATATATATATAAGTAGCAGTGGTCATGGCTGGCCTTATATATAAGTAATCTGTGTGGCTGCCTATGGTGCTGTTCTTATGGATATTTTCCCATAACTATTTATTTTTAATATAATAAAACATAATGATTTTTATCAATAAGGAAGCAAATAAAATAAATAAACTGACCACAGTGCACCTATTTGAAGATAAATCCTGTGCAGCACCCCAGAGGAGGTGCTGTATACCTGATCATTCAGTTTGCTCAGTTCCTACTCCATCCCATCCTAAATTTACTAAGACAATGAATCATGGGTAGACCAAAGCAAGAAGCTAACAAGTTTGAAAGAGAAAAGTGTAGGGAATATCTACGGTGAAAAAGGAAACTGTTCTATCAGTGTTAGTCTTGACAGGTTATTTATTTTTCTTAATGCTGGCTGGTACTGGCGGGAAACCAAATATGGCAGATAGCGTACCCATAGCTTTTCACTGTCCCTGATGTTGCAGAACATACCTTATTTTGCTTCATATTTTTCCATGCCCCTCATAAAATTTTGGAAGACAGAATGTCATGCTTCTTATTCTACAGAAAATGTGAGACAATGCAAATTCACTCTATTAGCTTTCTAGTTACAGTAATGTATAAAACTGATGGGCTGTCATTGGGGGAATATGACCAATTGCTGTTGTGTACTCATTATTATAGCTTTGCAGGAGTAATGTAATATGTGTAAAGCAAACTGGAATACTTTAATGTGTGGCTACTATTGGGTCAAAAAGAACTAACCATCACAGACAGATATCTGAAGTGTACACAGACATGGATGTAACTGATATGTGGGGGTGAGAGCTGTCTGTTGATGAAAGTAACTGACCTTCAGTTTAAACTGTTACTAATCTGACTTTGCAAGAATAGAATATCATGCATTTTCTGTGAAGTAAGATGGAATATTTTATTATTGTGGTCATTATTTATGTATGTATGTATGTATGCCTTTATTTATTTATTTATGCATTCAGTCATTCACTTATTTTTTTTTAAACCACAGTTGGACATCTATGGTATACACTGTCAGTAAGATAGCTGCCAGTGATGTATGTGAAAGCCATCTGTGGATACAAGTAACTTACCCCTGCTGTTGTTTGGTCACTGTTAGCAGTCACTGATCTGGCATGTTAAGAGTAGTGACACACAGTGCATTGTACTTGCTGAAATCATAGTAAAACTAGTACAGCTACAGTTTATGTTTGTGTACAGGAGTGTAGTTGCTGTACAGTTAAGAGTAACAAACTGGCCATAGTTTATTTCAGTTTTCTTCACAAGAATCAGTATTGCACATGATAATTGTCTATCATTGGCAGTCTGGTAGCAGTAGGATATGTATAAAAATAACTGATTGTTGGAACAGTGGTACAGACAGTACCATTGCAATTTTACATCACACGGATGCCTGTGACTTCAGTGTGGCAATTGCATGCCTTTCCCATCTGTGTGTGTGTTTATCCATGTGCTTTGGTTTTCTTCTACTTCCCAAAGACATGAAATTGGTGAATTAGTATTTGTCCAAGTTGGCTGTATGTAAGCATGCAGCATCTTGTAATACACCTGGCTTGTTAGGGGCAGTATTAGTATTTTGAGTGCATGGTGTGGATGGAAAAAATAATGTCACCAATAACTATTCTGGATGGTATTACAAAAAAAATGCAAGACATTCCTGGGGATTCAATAAATTCCATGTAGGCTTACTGCAAAGTCTACATGGAGTTTACGTGTTTGCACAGTGAGCAACAATGCTAACTGCATATGCATGCCATGCACTGTAGTTCAACATAAGTAAGCATAGTTTTGTGGTGAAACAGTGTAAAGCAACTCAGACAGCAGCAGACATGTAAACCTGTTTACCTACAGGCAAATTAAGTCTGTGTATTTGTGTGAAATGCCATAATGATTACTAGGATTATTAATAAAGCAATGTATGTATTTCCAACACATTGCATGAAAGTGTATACAGTGCAGATTATTGTGGAAATCTGTTTCAGGCATACTGAACAAAAGTTGCGTAAATGATCAGTAAGGGTACATAGACTGTATTATAAATAAACAGTCACTAGAAGTATTTGTATTGAATATGGACACACAGATGAATTGTAGGAATGAACACAGGGAAAGCGGACAGGTGAAACATGGTAATGTACAGCAGATGAGGGAATGTCAGGGAAGACAGTTGTAGCATGAACACTAATCACATATCGACATAATACAGTACTGACTGCAAAGTGAATGTATATGTAGAATGTACCATTACACAGGATGATTCCACAATATAAACAAAAAATGATCGACTTCAACAATTGGCTTAGCTTCTGGTGTCAATCCAGGGGGATCAAGTATCTCTCAGCCTGGGATGAAATGCTTAACAGTCCATGCTGTTTTGCCAGAGATGGCCTGCATCTGTGTCCTCTAGGCTGTTGGATACTGCCAAGAGTGCTTGCCTCTCCATAGTGCCTTTTTTAGGCAATGTCAAAGCAACAAAAGTTCTGATGTAAAAAATCCACTAGAGGCAAACTCAAGGTTCTGCTGCTTAATGCTAGCAGTATAAACATGAAGCTGCAACAGAGGAAATGGCCAACCTGCTAGCAGGCAGATTTGGTACAAACTTCACCCCTCTGGCCTGACAGATCATACCCCAAAACATACCTGATCACAGTCCTCTGCCTAGTATCTCCAGAGATCAGGTTATATCTGTGCTCTCCAAGGTTAAAAACTGACCTCAGTGGTACCAGGTAACATACCAGGTTGCTTATTAAGCAATTTAAAATAGGAGCTAGTGGATCAACTTACCATCATCTTGAACCATAGCCTGGAACTGGCTTTGTTTCAGCAGATTGGTAAACAGCAACAGTAATCCCCTTGCACAAAGGGGGCCCAACCATGGGAACTATAGACCCATAAGTCTAACCAATCCCTTATGCAAAGCCATGAAAAGATTCACCTTATCAACAAGGACATAGGTGACCTTGAAACTCTAGACCCAACCCAATTTGTCTTTGTTAAGGGGGTATCATTCTTATTAAATCTAGTTGACTTCTTTGAGAAAGTTACCAAAGACCTGGATGAAGGTAAGACAGTGCATACTGCCTACCTTGACCTGGACTAGGCTTTTGACATAATCTCCCACTCAGGTATCATTGAGAAGTTCTCCCAGCTGGGGATTAACCCTACTGTCTCTAGATGGGTACCCAGTTGGTTCACTGAAACACATACTGTCAAAGTTAGCAACTCAACCTCTACCAGTACAGCCATCACCAGTGGCGTACTTTACTGTTCAAAATCTATTCCTTGAAAGTCCAGGCATAAGTAGATGGCCTTTGGCTTACCAAGTATGCGACTAAGTGCAAACTGGGTGCAATTACTGAGTCCCCCAACAATGTTAGTACATTGCAGGAGGGGCTAACACAAACAAATGATTAGTGTCAAAGGCATGGTCTACAACTAAATGCAAATAAGTGTTATTATTATTATTGCCTTTGGCAAAGTGGAGTTCCCTGCTAATTACAGTATTGGCAACGACCATCCCCTTTAGCTCAAACCTAATGCTGCAAGACCTGGTGAGCACAAGTAGATAGCAATCTGAACTTTGAACACTTAAGTTTCAACAGCGGTAAGGAATGCCTTCTACATTGTGCACCTCATAAGTAAAGGGCATCGGATCCAAGTCAGAGGATGTTATAACATCACTGTACTTGGCCCCATCAGACCACAAATAGAGTACAATGCTCCCTTTTGCAGGTGACTAGTACCTGGCCTACACTGCAGTCTCTAACTCTGCTCTGATGCAATTGCTGCACATCAGTAATTCTAATGGCACAAGGGTCACTCACTTTAGGGGTCTTAACCTAGCCTCTGACATTAACAGAACATGGCGAAGAGACAGATATATCTCCCAGAGCCTACTACTCCTCTGGAATACACTTCCAGATCATGTCAAGCTGAGCTCTTCAGTGACCCTATTCAAGCTCAACTAGACAAATGGACAAATTTACCCTGGGGGTGACACTCATGTCCCTCATGGACAGGAGTAGCCAGTGCTGACCAGCTGTACATCATTTTTTCGATTGCAACTTGTGCGATTTACCTTTGTGCGAACGTGCTGATTCACACTAAGTAAACACGAATTCCACAATGTCGAACATTGCAACAGTGAATGCAATACAGCATTAACTGTTGTAAGGTTCGGCACTGTGGTGCAGATCGCACTATAGTGGGGATCAGGAAATGTACCATTTCCCTCACTGTAGTGCAGTCTCGAAGTTTGTATATATAAGTGGGGGGTGCAGGGGGGCTTGCCCCCTGCAAAGACGTTCTTTACTGTGCAATAGATGGTATTGCTGTTATCAGAATTGTGGTGATGGTTCGAAAATGAGTGTAAAAATGTAAGAGCAATCACCACGAAAGTATCACCAAAATACAAAATGCAGCTTGTCCCAAGCAATTAATAGTCATGGAGACAGAATCAAATTAAAAAGAGCGTCAAATAAAACTGCTCATTAAAGTTATATACAAAATTCTAAAACCATAGATCGCCCCAGCGATCATATCAAACACAGTACTGATGATATGTACACTAGCGCACAAAACCATAAGCAATCAAACTTCCATTTAAATTGTCAGTAGCATATATACATTCATTCTTGTAGATATTACATTCATTGTACTGTCAACCATAATAAAACACTACTCACAAACGTGGGTTCATCACTAATTGATTGTTGCATAAATCACACTGAAATGTCCATAACTAAAATATGTTCGCCAATAGCATAGTAATGCAAGAAAAAAATTATTAGCAGTTTTATTTGACGCTCTTTTTAATTTGATTCTGTCTCCATGACTATTAATTGCTTAATTGCTTAGTTGCAATATGTTTAGTTAATGAGCCCGCCAAAATGTTGTATATATGCACCTGATATTTTATCTTGAACTAATATATCTGATGAAGCATAGCTTGGCTATGCGAAAGCGCTCATCTTCTGTTTTGGAATAAACGTTTTTACTACTACTTCAATTGACTGCTTTTGGATTTTATCTGGGACAAGCTGCATTTTGTATTTTGGTGATACTTTCGTGGTGATTGCTCTTACATTTTTACACTCATATTACTTTCCGTTTGGTGAGAGCATCTTCAGCTGTGAGTAGTACTCTTGGTACTGTTGATGGTTCGAAAATGCCGAATTCGACATTTGGAGTCACTACACTTTGAGTTTCTTTTGCGTTCGGTATTTTAAATTTTGCGGTGTAGGTTTGACATTACTGCAATTCATAGTTATTCATTATGGTGATATGATAGTAAACCTTGCTGACCATAGAGTCATTCTGCAAATTATGTCCACCTAGTAAGGACAATTAGGGCTACCTGGGGTGAACATGGCTAGGCTTGTAAGGGCTGTAGAGCCGCTAGCCTAGTAACTTCTTATGAAACTATGAACCTATGTCAATAGTTTTCAGGAGGCATATTACTACAGCTGATATAGAAGGAGCATGTAATGCAAAGGAAGCAATGGTCATTAGTACATTAGCTGTGGACTCACATAGCTTAGTGATTGCTGTATGCACGCAGAGTTGACTGCAGTGAGAACAGAACCTTTTCCTAACTATTTACAGAGCACAGTAATTAACACAAGTGCAACAGCAAAAGTCCGGCTTTTATAGTGTTGGACAACACTTTATAACTGATGACATCATCGGTGTCTGGTGAGAAGAATATGTTAATAGCAGTGTCCCATATACTGACGTAAAATGGTTTCTTGAATGTTATCCAAGTGAACAGGCACACGCACACACACACACACACACACACACACACACACACACACACACACACACACACACACACACACACACACACTAGTTGACTGAAGTGAGAACAGCACTCTTACCTATCTAAGTACACCAACAAGAGCTCTCAGTAGTCACACAAGAGCCATAGCACAAGTATGACTTAGAAAGAGTTGGACAACAGTTTGTAAGTGATGACATCAGCAGTGTCTGGTAAGGAGAAGATGGTAAGAGCAGTGTCCCATGTGTTGGTTTAAAAATCTTTTTCTAATGTCAAGCAAGGGTACAGACACACACCAGTTGATAGCAGTATGTACAGAACACCTATCTAAATACACAGAAGAGGGAGCTCAGTACATTACACAAGCATCATGGCACAAATATGACTTTTGCAAGACTGCAGGACAATTTATAGTGGATGACATAATCACTGGATGTTTGAGAGAAAATGTTGGGAGGCCTGAATGAAATAGGTGTGACTGCAGGATAAACAGTTATCCTCTTTTGACTAGACAGAGAGACACACACAAACACATGCGCGCACACACACACACACACACACACACACACACACACACACACACACACACACACACACACACACACACACACACCAGCTGACTGCAGTAAGATTAGAACCCCTAAATATACAGACCAGAGAACTTTGTACATAATGCAAGTGCTATGGCAAAAGTCTGACTTTGCAAAGCTGCAGGACAATTTATAGTGGATGACATCATCATTGGATGCTTGATAGGAGATGTTGGGAGGTCTGAATGAAATGGATGTGTAGGCATATACAACCATCAAAATATTTGTACTCCATGGGACTTTAGTGATGATTGCAAGACACACAGTTATCCTGTTCTGACTAGACAGACAGACACACACCAGTTAACTGTAATGAGATTAGAACCATTACCTATCTAAATATATTAACTAGAGAAGTCAGTATTTAATGCAAGCCCCACAGAACAAGTGTATCATTTTCAAGGCTGCGGGACAATTTATAGTGGATGACATCATTAGGTTTAATATCAAAATGTTGAATGACACTTATGTGTATTTCAGAATATCATAATCACATGGATGACTGTTAAAACAATGAGCCACAACCTTCTGAATTCATTAAATCAAAAGCAAGGAAGTGATTGGTTCCTGTAAAATCGCTGCTGACTTGAACAATGATTTTAAAGGAACAGTCGAACTCGTTTGAATGTTGAACTTCGTTTTTACCACTTTTGACATATAGTAAAAACAACGCTCACAAAGTCAGCCATATGAGTCAATGAAATGACTCAGATATGTTGTGTCTTTCAACATAGGTTCATAGGTTCATAGGTTGGTACTAGGCTATCAGCCCTAGGGCCTATACAAGCCTAGCCATAACAATTCCCTAGCTATTTCTTCCCACATTATTTACTTTCCTGGACCCCTGTCTAGCAGGGCAACTGACGTGATCCCTGGGGTGAATTTCCTTTCTCCCATCCAAACATCAAGGTTCCTCTTGAAGAGGTCCAAAGAGGCACTCTGCTTGACATGTATGGGCAATCTATTCCAGAGTCTGGGGAGTCTCTGGGTCAGGAACCTATCCCTCCAGCATGTTTTGTTTATTGTGATGACAAGGTTTAGATCCCTGGAGCGTGTAGCTCTGAGGGATTGGGATTTCTTTAAGTGTAGCATGTCCAACAGCTCTGGGTTTGACATGGCCTTGTATGTTAAGCAGAGATCGCCTCTGAGTAGATGATATGCGACAGAGTATAGCTGGAGTTTTTAAGGCGGTCAGCGTAGGGCATCTGCTTTAGGCCTGTGATTCTTTTAGTGAGGTATTTCTGAGGCCTTTCCAGTTGTTGCAGATGTCTTGAGAGGTACATACCAAATGGAGCGTTGTATTCTATAATGGGTCTAATGAGGGATGAGTACAGTGGGACAATGACCTCCTTTTTTCTGGATGAAAAGCTCTTCGTGATGAGGTGTGCCACATAGAAGGATTTCCTGACTGTTGTGGCGATGTGGTTATCGAAGGTGAGACCACTGTCCACCTGTGTCCCTAAGTCTCTTATCACACTTTCTGTGTTTAGTGTACTGCCACCTATATGGTAATTCATGGATACATGTTTTTTCCCAAAGGGGATAACAATACATTTCTTGGCATTGAGCTTGAGCCCATGGCTCTGGCACCAAGCATCTGTTTCTGTAAGGCCCTTTTGTAGAGTATCCACATCATTTGGGGATTCAATAATGGCTCCCAGTTTGCAGTCATCTGCAAACTTTGTTAGCCAGAGTCCCTTAGTGTTGACCTGTACTTCAGAGAAGTAGATGCCAAACAAGAGCGGCCCCAGGACTGAACCCTGAGGTACTCCACTTGTCACTTGTCTGGAGCTGGATTTGGAGTCGGCAATTTTACAGTGTGAGTTCTATCAGTAAGCCATTTAGCAACCCATTGGGTGACATAGGGATTAATACCCAACTTAGTAAGTTTATCTATGATTCCAGAGTGGAGGATGGTGTCAAAGGCCTTGGCAAGGTCTAGATAGGCTGTGTGGACCACCTTACCCTTGTCCATAGCTCTGGAGACTGATTCAAAGAAGTCAATCAGGTTCAGGAGACAAGATCGGCCCTTCACAAACCCAAACTGGGTGGGGTCCAGTGTTTGAAGGTTGCCAATGTCTTTGTTTATAAGTTCCATGATAATACGCTCCATGGCCTTGCAGATAAGGCTTGTCAGACTGATGGGACAGTAGTTTCCGGGATCCAAGGTGGATCCCCCCTTGTGGATTGGGATAACTGTAGCTCTGCGCCACTCAGTGGGCACGAAACCTGAGGTGAGGCTATGATTAAACATGACACTTAGGTGAGGTGCCAGTTCATATTGTAGTTCATGTAGTACACAGCCCGGGATGTCATCTGGCCCCATGGATGCTGTATTCTTGGCTTTAGAGAGTGCGTTTTGTACCTGTGTGGCCGTTATTAATGGAATTTGGCAATCTTCCGGTATTGAGATGGGCCATTTAGGGGGTGAGAGGGGGGTGAAGTTGGCACTGAATCAATCTGCCAGGATATTGGCAATATCCTTTAGATCAGTATATTTATTGCCATTCTGTTTTAGCTCAGAGCAGATCTGAGCATTGCCATTTAGATTCTTGACATAGTTATAGAATGCTTTGTGGCTGTCTTTGGAATCTTTGGCAATTTTATTTTCATAACTAGCTTTGGAGGATTTTATGAGGCATCTCAGTTTCTTACTGAGGCTAGTAAGGGAGTTTTTTGCATCCTGGGATTTTCCTCTTTTCTGCAAAAGTTTCTTCCTTTTGTTGTAAAGTTTGTTTATGGCAGGGGACCACCAGATTGGCTTCCTTTTTTTGGATGAGAGCATTTTGGTTCTATTTGGGATGGCACGATTCATGCATGAGTGGATGTGCTCGTACAGTGCCTTAGTGTAGGATTCAGCAGTTGAACTTTCAGTTCCCGTATGCATGGGTGTCATGAAGTTTGTTACTTCTGACTTGAGTAGCATGAAGTTGGCTTTGGAGAAGTTTTTTATGGTGGTTTCTTTACTGGGGGGTGGGGGTGGGATGTGGATGTTAAGGGTGATTAGCTTATGGTCAGACCTGACTAACGAGGGGGTGACCATAGGTATGGAGCATTGATTTGCCATGTTGGTAATGACCAGGTCTAGGATATTGGAGCCCCTGGTGGGACTATGGATTAGTTGATCCAGGGCGTTGGAATTTATGAATTCCAAGAACCGTTGCGCAAAGGTGTTGGGACATGAGTAGTTTTCCCAGTTAATGGCAGGGTAGTTAAAATCACCCAGTGTTTGGTTCTATCTTAATATTTTCCAGTTTGTTTAAAAAGGTGTAGTGAGAATCTTGGGGTATGGTGGGAGATCTGTAGCAAGCTACAATTTGGATTGCAGTCTTACCTAGTGTTAGTTGCACTTGGAGAATTTCAGACACATTGTGTTGGCCAACTAGCCTGGTGGTGTGAATATCCTTGGTGAATATTGACACTCCTCCACCTTTAGTGTTTCGGTCCTGGTTTGGTGGCCGAAAAGTGTGGTAAGAGTTGTAGCCTGGTATTGCAAGGGTGCTCTCTGGAGCCTTGAACCAGGTCTCAGTTACAGCACAGATATCGATGTTCTCCATTTTTTGGAGTGCCTTGAGAGAGTGCATTTTGAGGTTTAGACTTCTAGCATTGAGTAGCATTACCTTCAGATTTTGCATGCTTGTACCTGTTACGGTGGTGGTTTTGTCCTTTGAAGTTTGCCTAAAAAGGCACTATAGGGGTGGCAAGAGCCTTAGCCAGTAACCTGAATCCCAGGGGCGACAGGTGCAGACCATCTCTGGCAAAGCATCGTGGTCTGTCAATCATGTCATCCCAGGCAGACAGATACTGGATCCCCTTTGAATGACACCATAAGCTTAGCCAATTGTTGAAGTCAATCATTTTATCCTTATATTGTGGTATCATTCTGGGCGAAGGCAGGATGCTACTCAGGGCTAGGGTCATACCTGCCTGGGCCACATGATCCGAGAGCTCTTCCATGTCTCTTTTCATGTAGTCCAGGGAGGTACGTCTCAAGTCATTCACTCCAACATGGACAATGACAGAGTCATATTTGTACTTGTTGTGGAGTGACTTGAGTGCATGCGTTATGTGGCGGATCCTGGCACCCGACAGGCAGCTGACTGTAATTTTCTTTTTATTCAACCTGGTGAGAGGGACATCAGTGTGCCAGACTATAGAGTCACCTATGACTAAAGTGTTAGGTACATTGTCTTCCTTAGGGGCTGTTGCTGGGTGGCACACTGGTGTTGTGAACTATGTGACACATTGGTTGTGATTGGTGTTTGTTTGCGTTTCAGCTTCAGAGGTCTTTGTTGCTTGGGCAGGTTACAGTTAAGGGCCTCTGCATATGTGGATTTAGTGTTGCTATATGTGGGTGTTGGTGGTGCGGGTTTAGAAGGGCTATGTGTTGCTTGAGGTGTAGTGTGGGTGTTAACCTTCTCCTCTTGACTGTTTAGCACAATCTTGGGTGGAGAGAGCTTTGCTTCCATTTTGGCTATGTAAGTGCATCTCTCACAGGTTGTAGTGTTGGGTGGTAGGAGGAGAGGGTTGTCTGTGTACATGAGGCAATTGCTGCATTGCCCCAGTATGCCCAGATTCACCAGGTGGACAGGAGAAATCACCGGAAGCTGACCCTTGGACATGCCTGGTTTGGGGCTTTTTTTTTTTTTGTAAAGTACAGGAGCTGTTTCCTTAGCAAGGTACTTTGCAATTATAGGCTGTTTAGTGCCTACTATTAATTTCTCCTTATTAACAAGGAGAGTTCAGTGTTTGTATGAGTTTAAGGCTTCCTAGTGCTTTCCAGCAGGTATTAGAGAAAGTGCTAGTCACAGGGATGCTTAAAGGTAAGATTGAAAAGAATGCACTCTGCAGTGTGCACTAGAGAAGTTAGATGTGAAAGTAGGTAACTTGAGTTTTACCTATTTAAAAAGTTAAGGTTTAGTGGAGAGTTACTATTTTTAAAACAGCAAGATGGATTGAAAGGGGTGGTCACTTTTGTAATTTGGTATTATGAAATACTGTAGGATGGCCAATAAATTTAAATAATTGAAGGGTGGGATTTCAAAAATGATGATTTTGTGATTACTCACATAAGCCAGTGAAAGTAGAGAGAAATGAGATATATGGTCAGATTAACATAAGAGGCGGGCAACTAGAAAGACAGTGGTATTTCTGCCTGACTCAGAACAGAGAGGGCTGTGGTCTCTTTTGAAGTTTTAATATGCTGTTAAAACAGAATGCAAGCAAAACACAAGGTAAAGAAAACAAACTACAGTATTCAAAATATAGAAAGGCAATACAGTAATACAAAAAATATAAGCAAACTAACCTTTCCTTCACAGCAAAGTGTAGCAGAGTCTTTTGTTTGAAAGTAAACCCATCATCTGAGAGATGTTGCAAGGCCTGAATGAAATGGATAGCTAGCAATGTGCAACTGTCAAGATATTAAAGATCTGCATGTTTCCAGAATGATGAGTGTGCAAAGTGTAGCATTTGCTGTTGCATTTACAATGTGCTGTCATATCTTAAATGGAGAGCTTTGCAAATTATATGCAAACAGCTGTCCACATTACTACAAATATTGGAAAATCTAAATGTGTATTGTCAGTATAAAGATGTCCATGGTATGTAATAAAGTATTTTTATTAATTTATGTAGTGTAGTTGATACAGTGCAATGGAAAAGTATTTGCCCCCTTCCTGGTTTCTTATTTATGTGCATATTTCAGATCATCAGGTAAATTTAAATATTAGACAAATATTAGAGAAAGATAACCCAAGTAAACAAAAAATGCAGTTTTCAAGTGATGATTTTATTTATTAAGGAAAAAAAAAAAACTATCCAAACCTATCCAAAGGGCCATGTAGGTTTGGATAGTTTTTTCCCTTAATAAATAAAATTATCACTTAAAAACTGCATTTTGTGTTTACTTGGGTTATATTTGTCTACTATTTACATTTGTTTGATGATCTGAAACATTTAAGTTTGACAAACATACAAAAAAATAAGAAATAATGAAGGGGGCAAATACTTTTTCATTGCACTGTATATTTGTGAACAAGTACTGAGAGACCAAATTTCAAGTGCAAGGGTACAGGTTACATATGGTTACACTGTAAATATGTGTTATTTCCTTACAAATTGCCTTCCCTTTGTGATTTTACATGTACTTTCATGGGATGAAGACTAAATGGACAGTAAACAAAAGTAATGCATGCTATTGTGCACTTTCCATAGCATACCGCCAAGCAGCTGGTTTGCACAATCGATGGCAAAGTGTTTGCAGATGTGAGATATATACATTTCTACTGCTTTCCCTGTTTGCTCATAGTTAAGAGTTGAGTAAAGTCGAGCCTTAGTGATAAAAATTATGAGAGTTCTGAGTACTGAGTGTATGAAACACACATGCTGCTTAGTGAGTCTGTAGCAGCAGTTGGAAATGGCTTGACACATTCCTTTTGGAGCCCAGATGATATATAGTTCAAATCCAGGTGTATGTAATAGTTTTATATAAGTATTTATGTTCTTCTTTCAGCTTTTCCTGGATATGGGTCGCCACAGTGGAACTCCGGTCTGCTAATGATTGGCAGTAGATTTTTTTTTTATGGGTGCCGAGGTGCCAGCTCGATGTCCAACCTTCAACGAAGGCAGGCCCATTCTACGCATGTCTTTCGAATGCCACTCGACCATGGGGAGGACATGCAGACTTTACATAGAAGGCGCTCCAGCCGAGAATTGAACGGGAGAACCTCTTGCTATGAGGTAACAGTGCTACCGCTGCACCACCGCGGCATATACTAAATAAGTATTTATAATACAATGAAATAATGCTTTATTCTACATTCACTGTATGTTACTTTAGTGCATTGTGTTTAATCGGCATTATGTGGAGTTAACCTCACCAAGGAAGAACTGTTCACCATCACTTAGCATTGGTGCACAAGATTAAACTCTGCACAAACACAGAGGCCAAAAAGTGAAAGACTCCATTGCTTTTTTTATATATGTGTTTTGTGAAATTCTATTTTTTTATGACATTAAAGGTGTTAAAATGGGATAGATAAGAAAGTTTTGAAATGGGGGGCAAGCAGTGGGATGTAGGAAAGAACCATAGCTATCCACTCCTTCAACAGTGTAAAATGGAAATATGTTTAGAATATTGGCTGAATATGGACTGTCACCTCAACAAAGAGGGGTGCCAACAATGCAATCATGTTGCACAGGCAATTGGACAAAATCAAGAGAGCCAAGAAGATGTGTGCAAAGTGAGGAGCTATGTATAGGATGATATTTTTTGTGGGACAGGTGCCCATTTTTTTTACTTCAGTAAGAGAGAAATTTTGGGTAAGGGACATTGGTATTTCTGGGTTATGTCAACAGGGTAGGTGAGGAAGCAGATGCAAGCAAACAGGACAAACAGAGAATTGAAGTACACAACAGGTTGGGGACACAATGATTAGGATTAGGGAAGATACAACAGATGCCCATGCCTAGCAAACATTGGTACAGTGAGATCTAGTCCTCATCCACATGACTGTCATCACTGTCCCCTTACTCCACTGGCTGTTGGAGTGCTTGTTGTCTTCGCCTATGGAGCATAATTGAGAGCAGCCTTTCCATCCCGCACAGGCGCACACCAATGGTGCTGTGCCCAACCCTACACACCAATGCTGGCATCTTCTGTTGGGTGACAAAATCACCACCTCTGCCACTACTCCTGTAGGGTGCCACAGCACCAGCTGCCTGGGTAGTGATACCTGATGTGGAGGATGCAGATAGTGCAGGGGATGCAGAGGCAGTACTGCCAGGTTGGGTCCCAGATGTGATCGGTATCGGTGCATGGGGTCTATATTAGCTCTTCAAATGCTTAGGTTGTCGAACGCTGAAACGTCGACACCTAAACATCAAAATCTAATAAACCCAACAGGCCAATTATGCAAATTTTTTCCCTGGGAAAAAAATCACTTGGTCGTCATCAGGGATTTACCCTTTTCCCCAAAATACAGTGATCTCAGAGTTGGTATATTTAGTTAGGGGGAGTGGGGGGAAGAGCCCCCCACATCAGGGGTGCAGGTGGTGAAGCCCCCCCACTTGATTAGAGTTTTATAGATTTTTTTTTGTTGGCCATGCAAATTTTTTCCCTGGGAAAAAATCTGCGTAATTGGCCTGTTGCTTTTATTAGATTCTGAAATTTAGGTGTTGATGTTTTGGCATTCGACAACCTAAGCATTCAAAGATCTAATATAGACCCGGTGCATGAGCCAGTGGAGCAGGGGTAGGCTGAGCCATGGGGATTGGTCTCCCTGGCTGTGCTGTAAATCATTTTATGATTTGTCAGAGATAGATGACATGGAAATGTTCTGACAACACACAGAAAACAAGAGAGATAAAGGCTGGGGTGAGAGGAAAAAAGAGATAAAATTAGTACCATCATGTGTGACAAACAATGCATTATCACAATAGCACAGTATTTTATCTCAACTTTTACATTTAAGTATACTTCTTAACAACTACAAACTTATAAGTAAGGAATGCTCAAAGTAATCCTTGCACTTATGCTTAGTCCAGTTATACAGCTTAAGTCAACAGCAGGGCATTTATGCCATGTGTGTTGAAATTAAATTATGTAAAATATTTTAAAGTATTTCTGTATATTTATTACTTGTGGTATTTTAACCCACAATTACACTTGAGTCCCACAGTTGGCTTGTGCTGTTGACTGAAGCAAGCATGCTTGCTTTTACAGTTAGGATATGCAATGTTACTTTGCTACAACTGTATAGAAAATAAATAATTTAGCTAAAATAATAGTTCTGTTGTGCTGCATACATACCCTTTGCTTTCCTCGGTCTCTCTAGATGTT